>NW_024060142.1:55000-73609 GCF_016432855.1 Salvelinus namaycush
TGCTATCCTTATAGCAGGACACATGATGCTATCCTTATAGCAGGACACATGATTCTATCCTTATAGCAGGACACATGATGCTATCCTTATAGCAGGACACATGATGCTATCCTTATAGCAGGACACATGATGCTATCCTTATAGCAGGACACATGATGCTATCCTTATAGCAGGACACATGATGCTATCCTTATAGCAGGACACATGATGCTATCCTTATAGCAGGACACATGATGCTATTCTTATAGCAGGACACACGATGCTATCCTCCTAGCAGGACACACGATGCTATCCTTATAGCAGGACACATGATGCTATCCTTATAGCAGGACACATGATGCTATCCTTATAGCAGGACACATGATGCTATCCTTATAGCAGGACACATGATGCTATCCTTATAGCAGGACACATGATGCTATCCTTATAGCAGGACACATGATGCTATCCTTATAGCAGGACACATGATGCTATTCTTATAGCAGGACACACGATGCTATCCTCCTAGCAGGACACACGATGCTATCCTTATAGCAGGACACATGATGCTACCAGCCAGCTGAGCCACTTAATCAGTCTTGTCATAGCAACATTTACATCAGGGTAGCATCAAAACATGTGTGTCTGTCTGTGCGTGTGTGTGTGTGTGTGTGTGTGTGTGTGTGTGTGTGTGTGTGTGTGTGTGTGTGTGTGTGTGTGTGTGTGTGTGTGTGTGTGTACGTTACTGTGTTTTTCTCCTGTCACAAGCACCATCGCCATGGCAGCCTTATCAAGCCACACGCATGTGTTTCCTACCTCCCCGACCTGACGCCTGGAATGGAGATGAAATGAATTGGGGCGGAGATTAAATTTATTGGGATGTCTTGGAACAGAGATTAAATGAATTGGGATGTCTTGGAAAGGAGATGAAATTTATTGGGATGTCTTGGAACAGAGATTAAATGAATTGGGATGTCTTGGAACGGAGATGAAATTTATTGGGATGTCTTGGAACAGAGATTAAATGAATTGGGATGTCTTGGAACGGAGATGAAATTTATTGGGATGTCTTGGAACAGAAATTAAATGAATTGGGATGTCTTGGAAAGGAGATGAAATTTATTGGGATGTCTTGGAACAGAGATTAAATGAATTGGGATGTCTTGGAACGGAGATTAAATGAATTGGGATGTCTTGGAACGGAGATGAAATTTATTGGGATGTCTTGGAACAGAGATTAAATGAATTGGGATGTCTTGGAACAGAGATTAAATGAATTGGGATGTCTTGGAACGGAGATTAAATGAATTGGGATGTCTTGGAACGGAGATTAAATGAATTGGGATGTCTTGGAACGGAGATTAAATGAATTGGGATGTCTTGGAACGGAGATTAAATGAATTGGGATGTCTTGGAATGGAGATTAAATGAATTGGGATGTCTTGGAACGGAGATTAAATGAATTGGGGCGGAGATTCAATTAATTGGGGCGGAGATTAAATGAATTGGGATGTCTTGGACCGGAGATTAAATGAATTGGGGCGGAGATTCAATTAATTGGGATGTCTTGGAACGGAGATGAAATGAATAAAGATGTCTTGGCGACTTCCTTTGTATCACAGGAAACAATGGAAACAGTGAAGGAAGCTTCAGAGTCAGACAGAACAACACTGTCCCAGACAGCAGCAGACATTACAGAGACAGACAGCAGCAGACATTACAGAGACAGACAGAACAATACTGTCTCAGACAGCAGCAGACATTACAGAGACAGACAGCAGCAGACATTACAGAGACAGACAGAACAATACTGTCTCAGACAGCAGCAGACATTACAGAGACAGACAGCAGCAGACATTACAGAGACAGACAGCAGCAGACATTACAGAGACAGACAGAACAATACTGTCTCAGACAGCAGCAGACATTACAGAGACAGACAGCAGCAGACATTACAGAGACAGACAGCAGCAGACATTACAGAGACAGACAGCAGCAGACATTACAGAGACAGACAGAACAATACTGTCTCAGACAGCAGCAGACATTACAGAGACAGACAGCAGCAGACATTACAGAGACAGACAGATCAATACTGTCTCAGACAGCAGCAGACATTACAGAGACAGACAGTAGCAGACATTACAGAGACAGACAGAACAATACTGTCTCAGACAGCAGCAGACATTACAGAGACAGACAGCAGCAGACATTACAGAGACAGACAGCAGCAGACATTACAGAGACAGACAGCAGCAGACATTACAGAGACAGACAGAACAATACTGTATCAGACAGCAGCAGACATTACAGAGACAGACAGGACAACACTGTCTCAGACAGCAGCAGACATTACAGAGACAGACAGAACAACACTGTCTCAGACAGCAGCAGACATTACAGAGACAGACAGCAGCAGACATTACAGAGACAGACAGGACAACACTGTCTCAGACAGCAGCAGACATTACAGAGACAGACAGCAGCAGACATTACAGAGACAGACAGAACAATACTGTCTCAGACAGCAGCAGACATTACAGAGACAGACAGCAGCAGACATTACAGAGACAGACAGCAGCAGACATTACAGAGACAGACAGAACAATACTGTATCAGACAGCAGCAGACATTACAGAGACAGACAGCAGCAGACATTACAGAGACAGACAGAACAATACTGTCTCAGACAGCAGCAGACATTACAGAGACAGACAGCAGCAGACATTACAGAGTCAGACAGAACAATACTGTCTCAGACAGCAGCAGACATTACAGAGACAGACAGCAGCAGACATTACAGAGACAGACAGCAGCAGACATTACAGAGACAGACAGAACAATACTGTCTCAGACAGCAGCAGACATTACAGAGACAGACAGCAGCAGACATTACAGAGGCAGACAGAACAATACTGTCTCAGACAGCAGCAGACATTACAGAGACAGACAGCAGCAGACATTACAGAGACAGACAGAACAATACTGTATCAGACAGCAGCAGACATTACAGAGACAGACAGGACAACACTGTCTCAGACAGCAGCAGACATTACAGAGACAGACAGAACAACACTGTCTCAGACAGCAGCAGACATTACAGAGACAGACAGCAGCAGACATTACAGAGACAGACAGCAGCAGACATTACAGAGACAGACAGCAGCAGACATTACAGAGACAGACAGCAGCAGACATTACAGAGACAGACAGAACAACACTGTATCAGACAGCAGCAGACATTACAGAGACAGACAGCAGCAGACATTACAGAGACAGACAGAACAATACTGTATCAGACAGCAGCAGACATTACAGAGACAGACAGGACAACACTGTCTCAGACAGCAGCAGACATTACAGAGACAGACAGAACAATACTGTCTCAGACAGCAGCAGACATTACAGAGACAGACAGCAGCAGACATTACAGAGACAGACAGCAGCAGACATTACAGAGACAGACAGCAGCAGACATTACAGAGACAGACAGCAGCAGACATTACAGAGACAGACAGAACAATACTGTCTCAGACAGCAGCAGACATTACAGAGACAGACAGCAGCAGACATTACAGAGACAGACAGAACAACACTGTCTCAGACAGCAGCAGACATTACAGAGACAGACAGCAGCAGACATTACAGAGACAGACAGAACAATACTGTCTCAGACAGCAGCAGACATTACAGAGACAGACAGCAGCAGACATTACAGAGACAGACAGCAGCAGACATTACAGAGACAGACAGCAGCAGACATTACAGAGACAGACAGAACAATACTGTCTCAGACAGCAGCAGACATTACAGAGACAGACAGAACAATACTGTCTCAGACAGCAGCAGACATTACAGAGACAGACAGGACAACACTGTCTCAGACAGCAGCAGACATTACAGAGACAGACAGAACAACACTTTCTCAGACAGCAGCAGACATTACAGAGACAGACAGCAGCAGACATTACAGAGACAGACAGAACAATACTGTCTCAGACAGCAGCAGACATTACAGAGACAGACAGAACAATACTGTCCCAGACAGCAGCAGACATTACAGAGACAGACAGCAGCAGACATTACAGAGACAGACAGAACAATACTGTATCAGACAGCAGCAGACATTACAGAGACAGACAGGACAACACTGTCTCAGACAGCAGCAGACATTACAGAGACAGACAGAACAATACTGTCTCAGACAGCAGCAGACATTACAGAGACAGACAGCAGCAGACATTACAGAGACAGACAGCAGCAGACATTACAGAGACAGACAGCAGCAGACATTACAGAGACAGACAGCAGCAGACATTACAGAGACAGACAGAAAAATACTGTCTCAGACAGCAGCAGACATTACAGAGACAGACAGCAGCAGACATTACAGAGACAGACAGCAGCAGACATTACAGAGACAGACAGAACAACACTGTCTCAGACAGCAGCAGACATTACAGAGACAGACAGCAGCAGACATTACAGAGACAGACAGAACAATACTGTCTCAGACAGCAGCAGACATTACAGAGACAGACAGCAGCAGACATTACAGAGACAGACAGCAGCAGACATTACAGAGACAGACAGCAGCAGACATTACAGAGACAGACAGAACAATACTGTCTCAGACAGCAGCAGACATTACAGAGACAGACAGAACAATACTGTCTCAGACAGCAGCAGACATTACAGAGACAGACAGGACAACACTGTCTCAGACAGCAGCAGACATTACAGAGACAGACAGAACAACACTTTCTCAGACAGCAGCAGACATTACAGAGACAGACAGCAGCAGACATTACAGAGACAGACAGAACAATACTGTCTCAGACAGCAGCAGACATTACAGAGACAGACAGAACAATACTGTCCCAGACAGCAGCAGACATTACAGAGACAGACAGCAGCAGACATTACAGAGACAGACAGAACAATACTGTCTCAGACAGCAGCAGACATTACAGAGACAGACAGCAGCAGACATTACAGAGACAGACAGCAGCAGACATTACAGAGACAGACAGAACAACACTGTCTCAGACAGCAGCAGACATTACAGAGACAGACAGCAGCAGACATTACAGAGACAGACAGCAGCAGACATTACAGAGACAGACAGAACAACACTGTCTCAGACAGCAGCAGACATTACAGAGACAGACAGCAGCAGACATTACAGAGGCAGACAGAACAATACTGTCTCAGACAGCAGCAGACATTACAGAGACAGACAGCAGCAGACATTACAGAGACAGACAGCAGCAGACATTACAGAGACAGACAGAACAATACTGTCTCAGACAGCAGCAGACATTACAGAGACAGACAGCAGCAGACATTACAGAGACAGACAGAACAACACTTTCTCAGACAGCAGCAGACATTACAGAGATAGACAGCAGCAGACATTACAGAGGCAGACAGAACAATACTGTCTCAGACAGCAGCAGACATTACAGAGACAGACAGCAGCAGACATTACAGAGACAGACAGCAGCAGACATTACAGAGACAGACAGAACAATACTGTCTCAGACAGCAGCAGACATTACAGAGACAGACAGAACAATACTGTATCAGACAGCAGCAGACATTACAGAGACAGACAGCAGCAGACATTACAGAGACAGACAGGACAACACTGTCTCAGACAGCAGCAGACATTACAGAGACAGACAGGACAACACTGTCTCAGACAGCAGCAGACATTACAGAGACAGACAGCAGCAGACATTACAGAGACAGACAGCAGCAGACATTACAGAGACAGACAGCAGCAGACATTACAGAGGAACTAAATGTCACTCTGTCAGGGAGGAGGGGAAGGAGACACGCTAGAAGTGGATTGAAATCTCCCCTTTGCCAAGTGCAGCTGCTGTCTGGGTGAGGTGTGTGTGTGTGTGTGTGTGTGTGTGTGTGTGTGTGTGTGTGTGTGTGTGTGTGTGTGTGTGTGTGTGTGTGTGTGTGTGTACACGTTACTGTGTTTCCCCCTCTCACAAACACCATCGCCATGGCAGCCTTATCAAGCCACACCACACAATCAACAGGAGGACTTTAGCGCCTCGCCAGTGGCCAGCCCGCCAAACAAATCACAGGCTGCCGTTAGTGTTTTCTTCCTGTGCCATCGCCATGGCAGTGGTCAGTCTCAGAGCCAAATCACTGGTCCACCGCACTGACCATCTGGAGAGACTGTGTGTCCACTGACAAGACCCTCTCTCTGTCTGTCTGTCTGTAGGTAAAACTCCTGCCTGTCTGTCTGTCTGTCTGTCTGTCTGTCTGTCTGTCTGTCTGTCTGTCTGTCTGTCTGTCTGTCTGTCACAATCCTTCCTTCCTTCCTGTCTGTCTGTCTGTAATACTCCTGTTTGTCTGTCTGTCTGTCATACTCCTTCCTGTCTGTCTGTCTGTCTGTCTGTCTGTCTGTCTGTCTGTCTGTCTGTCTGTCTGTCTGTCTGTCTGTCTGTCTGTCGGAGACAGACCTCCACAATGGATTAGTCCACGGAGACAGACCTCCACAATGGATTAGTCCACTGAGACAGACCTCCACAATGAATTAGTCCACGGAGACAGACCTCCACAATGGATTAGTCCACTGAGACAGACCTCCACAATGGATTAGTCCACGGAGACAGACCTCCACAATGGATTAGTCCACGGAGACAGACCTCCACAATGGATTAGTCCACTGAGACAGACCTCCACAATGGATTAGTCCACTGAGACAGACCTCCACAATGGATTAGTCCACGGAGACAGACCTCCACAATGGATTAGTCCACTGAGACAGACCTCCACAATGGATTAGTCCACTGAGACAGACCTCCACAATGGATTAGTCCACGGAGACAGACCTCCACAATGGATTAGTCCACGGAGACAGACCTCCACAATGGATTAGTCCACGGAGACAGACCTCCACAATGAATTAGTCCACGGAGACATGTGGCCAATCAGACAGGTGTCTTATACGTCATGACATTTGTTTTAATCATTACGATTTGCTGGACTAAAGAAATCTTGGTCGACCAATCAGCCTATCGACCAGTCGACTAAATGGGGTCAGTCCTAAACAGGTGTGATTCTAACGACCAACCAAACAATCTCACAACTGACAGGGTCTGATACAAAAGGCTTTCGGGATGAACACACACACACACACACACACACACACACACACACACACACACACACACACACACACACACACACACACACACACACACACACACACACACACACACACACACACACACACACACACACACACACACACACTCTACTACCATTAAGCCACAGTTACAACTACCATAGGACATTCTGAGGCTGAGCTACAGACTGTGGCAGACAGTGACAGTATTCTCATCCAGATAAATGTTGAGAGGTTAAGGTTAACATCCAGATTAATGTTGAGAGGTTAAGATTAACATCCAGATTAATGTTGAGAGGTTAAGATTAACATCCAGATTAATGTTGAGAGGTTAAGATTAACATCCAGATTAATATTGACAGGTTAAGGTTAACATGTCATACATAATCGCTGACATGTGCCTCATGCCAGGAGAAGATTCTAGCAGTTTATAGTCATTGATTATCAATAGGTCTTTGGTTGATAACAGTGGGGACGGTAGGGAGTTAGAGAAACAGAGAGAGAGATAGAGAGAGAGAAAATACGGAAGGAGAGTGATGGAGAGAGAGATAGAGAGAGAGAGATTGCGGAAGGAGAGTGATGGAGAGTGAGAGATTGCGGAAGGAGAGTGATGGAGAGAGAGATGGAGAGAGATAGAGAGATTGCAGAATGAGAGTGATGGAGAGAGAGATGGAGAGATAGAGAGATTGCAGAATGAGAGTGATGCAGAGAGAGATAGAGAGAGATAGAGAGATTGCGGAAGGAGAGTGATGGAGAGAAAGATATAGAGAGTTTGCGGAAGGAGAGTGATGGAGAGAGAGATCCTTCCTTACCTTCACAGATCCTGTCTAGTCTTTGTCTCTTCACTTTGTGTTTGTCTGTCAGAGCCATGTCTGTGCGTCTGTCTGTCTGTCTGTTGACACGGTGACTCCTCTCCTCCTCTGCCAGTGATGGGTGGCACGGTGACTCCTCTCCTTCCTCTGCCAGTGACGGGTGGCACGGAGGCCCTCTGCTCCTCTGCCAGTGATGGGTGGCACGGAGTCCCCCTCTGCTCCTCTGCCAGTGATGGGTGGCACGGAGGCCCTCTGCTCCTCTGCCAGTGACGGGTGGCACGGAGGCCCTCTGCTCCTCTGCCAGTGATGGGTGGCACGGAGGCCCTCTGCTCCTCTGCAGTGATGGGTGGCACGGAGGCCCTCTCCTCCTCTGCAGTGATGGGTGGCACGGAGGCCCTCTGCTCCTCTGCCAGTGATGGGTGGCACGGAGGCCCTCTGCTCCTCTGCCAGTGATGGGTGGCACGGAGGCCCTCTGCTCCTCTGCAGTGATGGGTGGCACGGAGGCCCTCTTCTCCTCTGCAGTGATGGGTGGCACGGAGGCCCTCTGCTCCTCTGCCAGTGATGGGTGGCACAGTGACTCCTCTCCTTCCTCTGCCAGTGACGGGTGGCACGGAGGCCCTCTGCTCCTCTGCCAGTGACGGGTGGCACGGTGACTCCTCTCCTTCCTCTGCCAGTGATGGGTGGCACGGTGACTCCTCTCCTCCTCTGCAGTGATGGGTGGCACGGTGACTCCTCTCCTCCTCTGCCAGTGATGGGTGGCACGGTGACTCCTCTCCTCCTCTGCCAGTGATGGGTGGCACGGTGACACCTCTCCTTCCTCTGCCAGTGATGGGTGGCACGGTGACTCCTCTCCTCCTCTGCCAGTGATGGGTGAAACGGTGACTCCTCTCCTCCTCTGCCAGTGATGGGTGGCACGGTGACTCCTCTCCTCCTCTGCCAGTGATGGGTGGCACGGTGACACCTCTCCTTCCTCTGCCAGTGATGGGTGGCACGGTGACTCCTCTCCTTCCTCTGCCAGTGATGGGTGGCACGGTGACTCCTCTCCTTCCTCTGCCAGTGATGGGTGGCACGGTGACTCCTCTCCTTCCTCTGCCAGTGATGGGTGGCACGGTGACTCCTCTCCTCCTCTGCCAGTGATGGGTGGCACGGTGACTCCTCTCCTTCCTCTGCCAGTGATGGGTGGCACGGTGACTCCTCTCCTCCTCTGCCAGTGATGGGTGGCACGGTGACTCCTCTCCTCCTCTGCCAGCGACGGGTGAAACGGCGGCCAGAAAGACAGAGGGATGGGGAACCCCTAGCTACTGTAGCACATGGTTAACAGTCCCCCCCGGGGCGTACCGCCTCGACACACACCTGCAACACAACACAATGTTCTACCTAACTGACGCTACAGAGGCACCATGTTCTACTAACTGAACTATAGAGGACCATGTTCTACTAACTGACCTACAGGGACTGGAGCCATGTTTCTACTAACTGAACTACAAGGAGGAGCTACAAGGGGTGCAGGTGTTCTACTAACTGACCTACAGAGGAACTGGAGCCTCATTGCGTTCTTACTATGAGCTGACCAAGAGATGACACTGGAGCCATGTTCTACTAACTGACCTACAGAGGACCTCGCGAGCCATGTTCTAACTAACTGAACTACAGAGGACCAGTTCTACTAACTGACCTACAGAGGAACTGAGCCATGCTCTTACTAACTGAACTACAGAGGACTTCTGGAGCCATGATACTCACTAACTGACCTACAGAGGACCTGGCAGCCAATGTTCTACTAACTGACCTACAGAGGACCATGTTCTACTAACTGAACTACAGAGGAACTGGAGCCATGTTCTACACAACTGGCTACAGAGGACCATGTTCTACTAACTGACCTACAAGGAACTGGAGCCATGTGTCTACCAACTAGCCTACAGAGGACCAATGTTCTACTAACTGAACTACAGAGGACCATGTTCTACTAACTGAACTACAGAGGACTGGAGTCCATGTTCTACCTACTAGCTACAGAAGACCATGTTCTACTAAACTGAACTACAGAGGACCATGTTCTACTAACTAACTGAACTACAGAGACCATGTTCTACTAACTGACCTACAGAGGACCATGTCATCTCATAACTGAGCTACAGAGGACCATGTGTCTCTACTAACTGAGCTACAGAGGACCATGTTCTACTACTGACCTACAGAGGACCATGTTCTACTAACTGACCTACAGAGGACCATGTTCTCTAACTGACCTACAGAGGACCATGTTTCTACTAACTGACGATACAGAGGACCATGTTCTACTAACTGAGCTACAGAGGACCATGTTTCTCTACTAACTGACCTACAGAGGAACTGTGATCCATGACCTCTACTTAACATAGACCTACATAAGGAACCATGTTCTACATAACTGGACCTACAGAGGACCATGTCTCTACTAACTGACCTACAGAGGAACTGCGAGCCATGCGACTAACTGACCTACAGAGGACCATGTTCTACTAACTTGACCTACAGAGGACCATGTTCTACTAACTGAACTCAGAGGACCAATGTTCTACTAACTGAGTCTACAGAGGACCATGTTTCTACTAACTGACCTACGAGGACCATGTTTCTACTAACTGACTACAGAGGACCATGTTCTACTAACTGACCTACAGAGGACCATGTTCTACTAACTGACATACAGAGGTACTACAATGTATCTACTACCTGACCTACAGAGGACCATGTGCTCTACTAACTGACCTACAAGGAGGCCATGTTCTACTACTGACGCTACAACAGAGGACAGCATGTTCTACTAACTGACCTACAGAGGACCATGTTCTACTATACTGACCTACAGGAGGACCATGTTCTACTAATGGCATGTAAAGGAGGATTGCGGCGGGGCCTTTTTTTTACGTCTTCCTACAAGAAAAAAAAAGCAGCGAGGGTTTTAATTAAAAAAAAAAAAAAAGAAGACCGAGTCTCCATATAACTTGGCTATCCACGAGGTACCAAACAACGAGGGAAATGACGCACCGATCCATATCCACTATTGGCTATAACCCGAGGTCCGAACGCACCGAGATCGCATGATTACCTTGGCTTCACTCACACGCGTACGCGCCCCCGAGTTCCCTGATACCTTGGCATCTAAAACACCAGGTACAGTCACTCGAGGCTCCATGATAACTTGGGGCTCTGTACACTAGGTCACTCAGCACGCGCGTCCCATGCATACTGTTGGCTATACACACTAGGTATGGCCCCGAGATCCATGCTAACCTTTGTCCTGATACACCACTAGGTTCCCGGCGCCGCCGCTGTAGATCCCTGATCCCCTTGTTATGGTCTATAAGAACCCAGGTACCTTCGCACGCGATTTCCATGCTAACTTGTCTCATCTCTCCGAGGTCCTAGCACCGCGTCCCGATGAATCACCTTGGTTTACTATCATACTCCGTTCTAAACACGGGGTGTTAGTTCCTGGAGCACTGCGAAATCCCTGCTACCTTTGGCTATCCCACACGAGGTACGAACTACCGCGTCCATGAATACCCTTTGCTCCTCCCCACGAACGGTCCCGAGCACTCGATCTCCCTGCATAACTTGGCTATAAACCTCCGATTTGGCCCTCACACTCAATTCCCTGATAGTACTTGGCTATACAACACGAGGTAGACGATCACCGATGTCCATGATAAACCTTGTGCTATGAAACAACGAGGTACGGCACCGAGTCTCATGATAAATGACTTAGTCTATATACAAAGGAGGTAACGAGCACCGAGTCCATGATCAACATTGGCTATAAACACGGGTAACGCAGTACCGAGTCCATGATAACTGGTCATAGATAGAACACGAGTACGAGCACCGGTCACATGATAACTTTGGCTATATACAACAGGTACGAGACCGAGTCTCATGATAAACATGGCTATAAACATGATGTACTAGCACCGGGTCCATGATAACTTGGCTATAACCGACGAGGTACGAGAGAGCACCTAGTCCCATGAGACCTTGGCTATAAACCCGAGGTACGAGCACCGAGTCCATGATTAACTTGGCATTAACCACGGGTACGAGCACCCGTGAGTTCCCCATGAGTAAACTTGGCTATATAACACAAAGGTACGATGCACCGAGTCCATGATACTTGGCTTTAAACACCGAAGGTACGAGCACCAGAGTCCACATGATAGAAACTTGGTCTATAAACGGTCATCAGGTGACAGCACCGAGTGTCCATGATAATCTCTTGCTATAACCCGAGGTACGAGCACCGCGTCCATGATAACTTGGACTATAAACATAGGCGAGGTACGGATCACCGAGTGCATGATACACCTGGCTATAGAACACGAGGTACGAGTCACACGAGTCCATGATAGACTGTGTGGCTATAAAAACACGAGGTACTAGCACACGAGTCCCATGATAAAACTTGGCTTAAACACGAGGTATAACCAGCAACCGAGTTCCATGATAACTCTGGCTATAAACCCGAGGTAACGAGCACTGAGTCCATGATAACTTGGCTTATATACACGAGGTACGAGCACCGAGATCCATGATAACTTGGCTCTAGCACCGATGTAACAGCACCGAGTCCCGATGATAACTTTGCTATAACACGAGGTCGGAGCAACCGAGCTGTGGTGTTGCCGATGATAACTGTCTGTGGCTATAAAACCGAGGTACGAGCACCGAGATCCATGATAACTTGGCTATAAACACTAGGTACGAGCACCGAGGATCCATGATACTTGGCTATATAACGGTACCAGGAGGAAGTACCGAGTAGATCGATATGCAGGGGTACGATGGTAGGCACATATAATAACGTAGGAATACAGTGATTTGATGAATAAACAGTAGCAGTTAGGTCTCAAATCAAAAAATGTCAATGCAGTCTAATTAATTTTTGCACAATTTAACTAATTTATTTAGCAGCCTACTTCAGTTCCCTAGTTTGTTCCCAGACACTTAGTGCATCGGTACCTAACAGCCGAGCTTGCGCGTTGCGGGTCAGGCAGAGAGAACACTCTATGACTTAGGGGGCTGGAGTCTTCGCTATTTTTTAGGGCTTCCTCTGACTAACCCGCGCGCCTGACACCTCCGGGAAGCCGCCTGTGTATACGAGTTCCTTAGGATTCAGGTTAGACTTGACCTCAGTTATGGCACTGCGAACGACGGGTTAAGGGAGTCCGGGGCTGCACGCACTACCCTCTGTAGCCCCTTGGTGATTGGATGCTACGCAGTTGCCTTACCAAGACAGTGATGCAGACAGTCATGGTTCTGGTCAATGGTGTGCTTCATTCTAGTAGCTAAGACAACAACCTGGAATCTCCCAGGATGGGGGTAAGGTTTTTTTTCATTCTATAGCTAGAAAACCCCTGAAATCTCCAGGAGGGTTTATAGAAGTTAGTTTGTGTTCATTCTAAACAGCTAGAAACCCCCTGAAATCTCCCGGAGGGGATAATTTGTTTCATTCTACAGCTAGAGAAAACCCTGAATCTCCAGGTTAGGGTAGAGTTGTAATTGCGATTCTAGCAGCTAGAAAACACCCCTTACATCTCCAGGCGAGCGGTGTTAGTTTGTTTCGATTTATATACTAAAAACTCCCTGAACTCCCTCCAGGAGAGGTTAAGTATGTTTTCATTCTACAGCTAGAAAACCCCTGAATATCTCCATGAGGAAGTTTAAAGGTTGTTTCTTCTATAACAAGCTAGAGACCCCCTGAAATCATCCAGGAGGGTTAATTGTTTCATATCTACAGCTAGGAGAAACCCCTGAAATGTTCTCCAGGTCGGGGTAAGTTTGGTTTCATTCTACAAGCTAGAGAACCCCCTGAATCTCCAGGAGGGTTAAGTTGTTTCATTCTACAGCGAGAAAACCCCTGAAATCTCCAGGAGGGTTAAGTTGTTTCATTCTACAGCTAGAGAACCCCTAAATCCCTCCCCGAGCGGTTAAGTTTTGTTTCATTCTACAATACTAGAGAAAACCTGAAATCTCCAGGAGGGTTTAAGTTGTTTCCTTCTACAGCTAGACAACCCCTGAAATCTCCAGGAGGGCTTAAGTGTTTCCATTCTACAGCTAGAGAAACCCCTTAAATCTCCAGGAGGGGTAAGTTTTTTTCATTCTAACAGCTAGAGAAACCCTTCTGAAATCTCTCAGGCGGGTTGAAGTTGTTTCATTCTACAGAGGCTAGAAAACCCCTTAAATCTCCCTCCGGAGGGTTAAGTTGTTTCATTCTACACTAGAGAACTGCCCCTGAAATCTCCATAGGGTTAAGTGTTTTCAATTCTAACGCTAGAGAAAACCTGAAATCTACCATGAGGGGTTAAGTTGTTTCTTCTCAGCTAGGAGAACCCCTGAAATCTCCAGGAGTGTGTAAGTTGTGTCATTCTAACAGCTAAGAAAACCCTCGTGAAATCTCCAGATGAGGGTTAGTTGTTTCATTCTACGCTAGAAAACCCCTGCAAAATCTCCAGGAAGGGTAGCTTGAGTTTATACATTCTACAGCTAGAAAACGCCCTGAAATCGCTCCAGGAGGTAAGATTGTTTCATCTACAGACTAGAAAACCCCCTGAAATCTCCAGGAGGGTTAAGGTTGTTTCATTCTATCACTAGAACACCCCTGAAATCTCCAGGAGGACTTTCCGATTGTTTCATTTCTACAGCTAGAAAACCCCCTGAAATCTCCCGGAGGGTTAAGTCTGTTCATTCTACATCTAGAAAACACCCCTGAAATCTCCAGGAGGGGGTTAGAGTTGTTTCATTCTAGTCGAGCTAGAGAAAACCTGATAGCCACACAAGCTTATTCCAAGAGCGACAATTGCATGGTGAAAAAGGTCATTCAAATAATCCAAATTCAACCTAGCTAATTTACTCCGATTTATAATATACTGAATTGTTGACTACAGAGGTACAAAACTGGTACTTCAAATCTATGATAGTCACCCTACACTTAACATAGCTGCTTTGGATAGTTGGGCTTTTGCTGTACAACATTTAAAACCCATTTCAGTCTTGTCTACAAACAGGCTCTTCCAAAAAGTGCATAAGAATGATAGGAGCCCTACTTAGGCCATCATTCACTGTTACAAGTCCAGCAGACAGCCATGTAGCCCTCCTGAAGTTGGGAAATGACTTTTTCCCAAGGTGGTCTTAGTCAGTTCAGTACTCTTTTTTTCCCTATGTGTGCGTGTCGGTCCCTGTAATTATATATTTTACACCTTTTTCTTCACATATCTTTAATTTATTTGATTATCCAAGAACTCAACTACCAAAGCTTTCCTTTGCAAATAGCTTTCCTGCAACACCGCTTCAAATTTCACCAATTAACAATAAGTATTATTACCCTCAATCTAAATCCATCGTGGAAGATAGCCAGGGCTAGATTCAGAAGCTAGCCTGAAAGCTAACAAGAAGCTACTTGTCCATAGCTAGCCCAGAATGTATCTGTAGCTGGCCTCCGAAATTATCCGGTTTTGCTGGCTAGGCGTTGGTGTTTCAGCTGCCCACTTTTGCGGTTTCATCAGCTATTCCTTTAGCTCTCGATAAATGCTACCGGCAACTTTTGTGCAAACTCGTCAATCGGACCGGGAGCATTCCGGGACTTTTTTTTTTTCCTCGGTCTGATGTTTCCTGATTTCACCGGATGTCCAACCAGCGAGGCTCTGGACACTGGCACTTCTTGAATTTCGCAGGCTAGCTAGCTGCTATACCCGTGTGAGCTATTGGCTTTAACGTCGACCCGCTGTGAGCACATACGCAACTCATGCTAGGGAGCTAATCTAGCAGCTGAGGATTAGTCCATCACCATCGGACCCGTTCTTTGTTGACTGTGCTTACTGTGCCGTGATATACGGAACCCCAACAGGTGCTTCACATGTTACTGGTCGCGTACTCCCGATGGGATTTGATTCCAAACCGGCAACAGGTCCGTCCCCGACGTACCCTAAACGCGTGCATCTGAGAGCCCGTCTAAATCTTTAGCTGTCTGATAATCGGTCTGCTATCCTGAACAAAACCCCAGCTAATGGTAGCACGGACTTACCGTGAACGAAACGCACGAGGTAATCCACAATACAGGACCTCCATCCTATGCTGTGCTATCCGATTCAGCCATATACCAGGTCGGGCCAGCTGTCTGGATCGCGCACGACGTTCGCTGAGACCAATCCTTTCTACTCACTGGACCCTTATATGACATCTCGTATATTAAGCATGCCTCTTAATGTCAATGTGCCTGTTGTCTCATTTGCTGTTCTGGTAGTGTTTTATTGGCTATAATTCACTGTGACGATGCCTTAGCCCGCTCTGGGTCTACTAATACCAATACTCCCAACCTCTTCGTTCCTACCACGCTACATTTGCTATACATCCACCTGGTGTTTTCAATGAGTTTCTAGAGACAAGATCTATCGTCTCATCACACTTCAATACTAGTGTTTACCTCCACTGTATTCCACATCCTACCAATAACTTTGTCTGTACATTATACTTGCTTTTAAACTATTATTAATCGCCCCCGAAGTAAAACCTCTCCTTTTACTCTCTGCTTAGAGCTCCTAGCGACCTACTTCTCATAGCTTTAGCCGTGACCCTTAATCTCTAATTCCTCCTCTGTTACTCTCTGGTGATGAGAGGTGATCTCAGGCATGGCATTACCTGCTACCTACTTCCTATCCCCTTTAGCGCTCTCTTTTGATGAACTTCTGTAACGTAAAGCCTTGGTTCATGCATGTTAACATTACAGAAGCCTCCTCCCTAAGTTTGTTTTTTCACTGCTTTAGCACACTCTACAACCTGCCGGATGTCCTTAGCCGATGTCTGAATCCTGGCTTAGAAAGAGCCACCAAAAATTCGACCTATTATTCCATCCCCAATTATACAATATTTTCAGCCAGATAGAGAACGGACAAGGGGGCTAGTGTTGCACATCGTACTGCAAAGACGTAACCTGCAGAGTCTGTAGCTACTATCCAGGTTCCTGTTCCCAGAACAATTTGAACTTCTACTTTACAACGGTCTCTAAAAACACAGTCCTCACCTTTAGCCATGCTGCATAACCTATGACCATGCCGCTATGTAGCCCTGCCTCCAGCTGTGCTCTGGACACTACAATGTACTGATACTGCCCCCCATCTACTTCAAGGGCTTCCGTGCTGTCTAGGGTTTCTATACTGACCCAGCAAACTGTACATTCTAAGTTGAGTGGATGCCCCGATCCATACATCTATCAGTTGAGCCCTCCATACAAATTATCATGATGTACCAGGACAACGCAAAGTCCGGAAACAGTCGGGTACCTCTCATAATATCATCCGACAGCAACTGCCTCTCAATACACGCTCTTGCGTGCTGTTTCAACCAGATCTCAGGCGATCACTGCCCTTGCCATCCGTAATGGTCATCATGATGTCACACGACGGTCCTACTTCTATACGACTGTCAAACGCTCCCTGAAACACTTCAGCGAGCAGGCTTTTTCCTGAATCGCCTGTGCCGGGAGTATCCTGGAATGATATTGACTCCTTCACCGTCATGTAGGGATGCTTGTATGTTTCTTTTTAAAAATGCCTATCCTCACCATCTGTAGGAATGGAGCCGCTCATTTCAAAAATTAGTGAACCAGGAACAGAATATAGCCCTTGGTCTCTCGCTACGACTGACTGTTCCCTTATTACCAATCAAAGCATCCTTGGCATTCATGCTTATCATCGATCAGCCCCTGTATCACTTAGGAGTTCCAGAACCAATATCACCTAGGCAGTTAGAACAGCCAAGGCTAGCTTTTTCAAGCAGAAATTTGCTTCCTGCAAACGACAATTCCAAAAAGTTTCTGGGCACGCTGTAAAAGTCCATGGAGAATAAGAAGCACCTCCTCCCAGCTTGCTTATTCCAGACGTGCTGTGGAGGTAGAAAACCCTGGTCACCACCTAGGATACAATACCACTATATATGAGGAACTTTCATAAGCATTTTTTCTATCGGTGGACATGTGCTTTCTACCTGGGCTACCGTCCTATTACCCCGGAATCAACACACTGCCCTCTGAGCGCCGTACGGAACTTTCGCGTCAAACTTCCCTTTCTCTCCACACATCAGTCTATGTGATGTTCTTGAACGAGCTGGTCAAAATCTGACCCTCTACATAATCAGCCGGCTAGATCAATCTGGACCGCTTTCTTTCTCAAAAGTATCTGCCTGAAATTTGTTGCTACCTTGAGCCCCATCCTATGACAGCCCTTTCATACTTGCTCTTTGCCGTGTCGTCTGAGTAATTCCCAAAGATTGGATTAAAGGCAGCTGCGTCATCCCCCTCTTCGAATGGGGGATCATAGCCCACCTATGACCTAAACTAGCTACTAATGACCTATATCTATCCTACCCCTGGCTCTTTCTAAGGTCTTCGAAGCCTTTTCAGTCTAACAACAGAATACCGACCAATTGCGGAATCCATATACCGGATCCTTCTCCCGCTATGCAATCTGGTTCTATAGCTTGGTCATGGTGGCACCTCAGCCACGCTCAGGTCTATAATCCGATATCAAGCCGCCGATCCGATATAAACAATACTGTGCAGGTGCCGATTCATTGCCTGGCCAAGGCTTTGCAGCTCTTTCCAATCACCACCTTCATCCTCATTGTGCAGAC
>NW_024060142.1:73709-103709 GCF_016432855.1 Salvelinus namaycush
TGATTAAAGGTTACTCAATGTCTGTTTTTTTCATTACCAATAGGTGCCCTTCTTTACAAGGCATTGGACACTTCCTGTCTTGTGTTTTGAAAAAAAACAGTCGACTGAGAGACCTACCTTACAGTAATTGTATTTATGTTTTGGGTAAGAGATTGACGTAGTCATAACAGATCATGTTAATTAAAACAATATTATTGCACACAAAGTGAGTCCATGCACTGATTTTGTTGGACTTGCAAGAAAATGTTACTCATGAACTTATTTATGTTGCCCAAAAAAGGGGTTGAATGGAATACTGATTCACTCACGACATTCAGCTTTTCATTTTTAGTTAATGAAAAAAACCATATTTCCAACTTTCACATTAAGCGGGATTTGTGTATAGGCCAGTGACATAAAATCTAAATTTATAAAATATTAATTGTGTTCTAACAGAACAAAAATGGGGAAATATTCAAGCGGTGTGAATACTTTCTGAAGCACTGTATCTAGAAAGTGGTTGCCATGTTCTCAAATATACATATTTAATGTTTCTAGACACATTTCATGGGACATTGCAAGAACATTCATTTGTGTACAGTTTTGTGAGGTTAGGAGAATATTACCATCAACGACCCCCAAACATGGTTGCAAAATGTTCTCAGAACGTAATACATTAATATTCTAGGCAAAGTTTCATGGGACACTGTAAGAACATTTTTGTGTATCAGTTGACAGTTGCCTGATGGTTCCCAAAGAAACATTCTCCAAAAAAGTCATTACAAAATCACGCCTTGTTACTGTTGCCAAGCCCATCAAGTTCTGATTAGTGAACCACATGATCCATTCACAGCTCTTTTTGTCTGTTGGAAGGCTTCATGTTATAGCTAGATGACTTCTGATATCTCCAGGACGAGATAAGATATTTTGTTTGTCTTTATCTGTTGTGGTATAGTACGTCTTTTGCTAGCTAAGGCCATGGGACATTGTCTTCCCAGTAGCCTACTGGTGTGTGAACGGCTGACTGCTCATCATTTGCAGATAGTTGTTGACACACAACCAGGATCAAGGGGAGGGCAATGGGTGCACTTGTTTCGGTAATCAGTGGCTGTATTGGAGCGGGAGTAGTTTCAACTCTCTAGACAATTAGCAATAGTGTTAGATCTTCAAGTCTCCCTTGATTTCTCACCGGCAGCTGTAAAGCGGCTTCACCCTATATTTAGTGTACCATGCACACACCACGATGTGGAATTCCGGGTCCTGCAGCGTTTGAACTGCAAGATCGACGGTCAAGAACGGCAAGTTCATCTCAGTCTTACTGCCCTTCAGTCCTTGACTTTTTGGCCCTGGTGACATGGATCACCCAGAGAACAATGATACTCCCATCTGCTCTCTTCATCTGACTGTTTTCTCTCATAGCCAAAGAGTGTTCTGGTCGTTTGCAGTGGTTGGCACAGGTCTACTCATTTCTCCTAAGTGGAGATTTCCTTTTCTCCTCTCTCACCTGTCCAATTCCTCATTTGAATTCCATGCGGTCACTTCCACTTGGTCCACTCAAGCTTAAAATGATTGTCATCTATCGACCACCAGTTGCCTTGGATGAGTTCCTCAATGAGTTTGACACCTTGATAAGCTCATTATGACTAGGGCTCTTCATACGTGGTGACTTCAACCTCCCAAAGTCTGCCTGTTATTAATTTCTTTCCCAACTCTCTGTCCCTCTTGCCTCTTTTACCCACCCTTTTCCCAATAACCTCCAACTCACAAGGCAGCAATATGCTTGCCCTCATCTGTAATTAGAGGATGCTTGCTACAATCTCACTGGCAACCCCCTCCAGGTCTCTGATAACTACTTTGTGTCCATTTCTGTCTCCCTTTTCTCCAACCCTAACCACTTTCAGCCCCATTGCAAGTTTGCTCTCTCTCCCACTACTCTTCCTCTTTAGTCCTATCATATCTCCCTTCTGCTAAATCCTTTTCCCTCCTGTCTCCCGATTCTGCCTCTCGGACCCTACTCTCCTCCTTTCTGCATACTATAACTTGCAATGCCCCCTTTCCAATGACCCCTTGCAATGCCCCCCTTTCCTCCTTCCCTTGCTCTGTGGCTGAGTGACTCATTGACGAGCTTACAGAAACAGGGCTGTGGGAGCTGACCAACAATGGAAGAAAATGAAAATTCCGGGGGGGACATATCATCCTTTCACTCCCTCCTCTCCACCTCTCTTCCTCTGTATCTGCTGCTAAAGCCCTTGCTATCACCTCAAAATGTCAAGCTTCGCCATTAACCTAGGAAATTATTTATTCCACATTCCCCTCTTTCCCATAATCTTTCACACCCTCCCTGCAGATGACTTTGTCAACCACTTCGGAAGAAAAAAAGGTGAGGAAATCGCTTAACTATTCACTCAGTCCATTGGTCTCACTCACCACAGAGCTACCCTACGCCTTATCCTCATTTTCCCCTCTCTTTCCAGATTACATCCTTCGACTACGTGAGGTCTGGCCACCCGAGAGAAACCGTACTGCTTACCCCATGCCTCCTCGAAACCCATCTCTGGAGACTTCTACCATTCCTCACTCCTCCATCCTGACCACTGACTGGTCCCCTATGACTTCAAAATGCCCGAGTTGCGGCCCACCACCTCAAGCTTAACCCTTGCAAGACGAGCTGCTCTCCTCCCGGGGAAGGCCTGCCCGCTCAAGACCTCTCCCATCACAGTTAACAACTCAGTGTCACCCTGAACAAAACACACTGTCTTCTCTGCAAACATCAAAGCAGTGACCGTCCTGCAGGTCATTGCTCTACAACATCGAGAGTACGACATACCTGGCACAGTGGAGCAGATCAGTCCAAATCCAGGCACTTGTTCTCTCCTATCTGACTACTTGCCAACTTGCTGTGGCTGTCTCTCCCCGCTTGTGCCATCAAATCCCCTGCAATTTATCAGAATGTTTTTTTTTTTTTTTTTTTTTTTTGTATTTTTTCTTTTTTTTTTTTTTTTTTTTTTTTTTTCTACTGCAGCCCACCCGTTTGTCAAACCTTCCAAGATTCTCTCATGTCCCCCTGTTTCGTCAAAGCTCCATCCACTTTACAAGACCATGGCTTACCTATGGAAACCAGCCAAGAGGAGGCTGCCCACCCTCCTTACCTTTCAGGCTAAGCTCAAACCCTATACCCCAACACGGTACTTTCGCTCTGCCACCTCAGGTCCCTTGCCCCACCACTCTACGGACGGCAGCTCCCGCTCAGCCAAGTCAAGTTCTTCTCTTTTTCTGGCACCCCAATGTGGAACCAGCTTCCCCCTGAGCTAGGACAGAGTACCTGCCCCATCTTCCCAAAAACAGCCAGGAAACCCTTACTCTTCAAACAGTATCTTAAATAATCCCCTCCTCACCTCAACCCCCCCCCCCCCCCCCCGCCCAAATGCATTTATAAATAAATACCCCCCCCCTCTCTATCTCTGACTCTGACTAAATGTAAAATGTTAGGAATAATTAGTGCTTTAACATAGTGTTTTTCACAACATATTTGTACATGTTCATCAAATGGGATGTAAACTCACAACCTCTTTGTCTGGGCATTCAGATCTTGCTGCTACGCACCATGTCTGTCAGTTGTCCATTAATTTGAAATTCTCTAAATTTATAAAATGTTCTTATTTCATCAGTTTAAGGCTTTCTGTATAGTTTTCTAATATTGGTGGGGCATATTAAACAATGTTCAATTATACTCCGAATTTCACTAGATCAATAAATTTTTCTTGTACTTTTAAATATTTTTTAACAGAGATGAGATTCAAGTAGGTAGGAGCTTGCTGAAACAGTTGACAGTTCATTTGAATGTTATACGGGGGCAGTGAGGTGGTTTCATATAGTAGGCTTGCTGAAACAGTGACAGGTCATTGATGTTATACAGGGGCAGTGGAGGTGGTTTCCATATAGTAGGCTGGTGAAACAGTGACAGTCATTTGATGTTATACAGCGGCAGTAAAGGTGGGTCCATTATAGTAGGCTTTGCTGAAACAGTAGACAGTTCATATTCCACAGACAGGTGAGAAGAAGCACACGCAGGACCTCTTACGAGTAAGATTCCTGATCCAAAGCTGTGTCTCCATGCATCCAAAGAATTGTTAACAGGCGTTTTCATTTATGAAGATGTCAGACCCACTTTGAATCACTATATATATCTTCATTAGGCTTACTTTTTATGTTCACCACAATAAAACCTCAAAAAACCGGGGCAATATTTGTGTTGCAGTTTGATTTCCATCTCCAGCAGATGAGGAGTTCAGCTGGGATCTGAAGCACAACTGCTGGATCTATAGAGGCATAAGACCAAACAAACCCACCAACTGGGGGAAACACAGAAATCCAGATTTCCTGAACCAAAAGCCGACAAAAGGCTGTGTTTGTATTCCGACCTGCTCCCCAGATCTGATTGCAGTAGCAGACCATAAAGGAGAGTGAGGACACAAACGGATAACCCCCCCCCTTTCTCCCCCTCCCTCCTCTCTCCCTTCCTCTCCCCTGTATCAATTCCCTACCCAACACACCGCACTCTGCCAGATTCTCCCTCGTTTAAATTAATCGATCAACCTATTATTTTGAAGGTATTACGTTTTCACCCTGTCCTTGGGCCTTTCTCCCCGTTGAGGGCCCCTGGAGGGCAGTAGTGGTTAGGTAAGATGGGGCTGGAAGGAGGTAAAGGGGGTGTGCTGGTGCCTGTGTGGTTGGGACGTGGTTGCTGTGCAGACATGGAATAACATCAGATGCCAAGTGGTGGTGCTGAGAGAGGGCGGGGAGGAATTGGGTGGAATGTGGGAGGATCTTTGATTAGAGCGCTGCTGTACTGCTGGTAATTACACCGCTGCGCCTTTCAGCTCTCATTCTGCTCTAACAGCTCTCTAGTCTACAGCTCCTAGCATAAACCACTCTCCATCTCTATCTACTACAACATCTCTTCTACATCTCTCTACTATAATTCTCCCACTACAGCTTTATACATATCTCTACATCCCCTCTCCACTCTACATTTACCTCCTCTATCATCTCTCTGCTCTCCATCTCTGTGCTCTCAATCTCCACATCTCTCTATCTCATCTCTACTGCTCTCCATTCCACATCTCTCTATTTCCATTAGTTCTACTCTAATTATCTTTACATCTCTCTTACATCTCTCTCCTAATCTACACATCTCACTAATCACTACATCTCTCTACTATACTAACATCTCTCTATACATCTCGCACTACATCTTTATACATATCTCTACATCTCTATCTCTATGCTCCACAAACATTGTTCTACATCTCTCCACTCTACAATCTATCTTCCATCTAGCCACTCTCTCTGCTCTACATCTCTACATTTCTCTATTCTCCATCTCTCCACTCTACATCTCTCTACTACATCTTTCTACTTACTACATATTTCTTCTACATCCTTACTCTACTATATGCCTACTCTACTACATCTCCCACTACATCTTTCACATTATCTCTACGTCTCTCTTACTTAATACTATTCTTCCTCTTCACTCTACTCTACTAAACAGTATGTCATCTACTCTACTACATCTCCCACTACATCTTATACATATCTCTAGTCTCTCTCTACTCTACATTCTCTCTTACTTTTACATATCTCTACTCACATATCTCTACTATATGTCTCTTCATTCTCTCTACTCTACATCTCTTCTACAAAACATCGTTCTACATATCTCCACTCTACATCTATCTCCATCTATCCATCTCTCTGCTCTCCTATCTCTACATCTCTCTATTCTCCATCTCTCCATCACTCTCAGTCTTCCAATCTCTCTATCTCTCTACTTTCTCTCCTCTACTCAATTTACTTCTCATCACTCTCACTCTCCATCTCTCCTCTCATCTCTCTACTCTACATCTCTCCTATGCTACATCTGTCTATGCTAACATCTCCCTAGCCTAAACCACTCTCCATCTTACTCTAATACATCTCCCACATATCTCTACATCTCTCTCTACTCTACTACATCTCTCACATCTCTATACTCTACCTATCTATATTATATCTATCTTCATCTCTAACCATCTCTCTACTCTCCATCTCTATACTTACATCTTACTCTACATCTCCCCTACATAATATCTACCTGCATCACTCTGATCCACCCAAACCAACATCTCTTACTTAAATCTCACCACTCTACAGTTATCTCCAGTCTCCATCTCTTTACTCTACATCTCTCTCTAATCTACTAACATATCTATACTCTACTACATCTCCCACTACATATATCTACGTCTCTCTACTCTACAACATCGTTCTACATCTCTCCACTCTACATCTGTCTCCATCTATCCATCTCTCTAATTCGCCCCACTACATAATCTCTACCGTATCTCTACTCTCACACGTTCTATATCTCTCCACTCTACATCTATCCATCTCTCTGCTCTACAAACTCGGATTACAGTCACTCTCCATCTATACTATTCACCATCTCTCCAACTCTACATCTCTCTACTCTTCTACTATTTAGTACTGATACTACATATCCAAAGATGGTGGAGCGGTGCAGACGTGGTTTGTCATCCTCTCAGTTACTATTGTATTTTTTCGTCTTTTTTTGTTTATTTCAAATTCAATTTTTAATCTCTTTTCCATTTTAAATTAATATACTTCCGGTAACCTGACTCACCCAATGTGACATGGATCCGCTATTGTTTAGACCTTTTAGCAGAACTCTGTCAGAAGCTAGCCATCAGAAGCTAACAGCTAGTTAGCACTAACTATTTAGTTCATTGTTAGCCACTGCTAGCGGCTTTACCTTCTGCCACAGACACAGCTGTTTTTTTAGCCTGGATAATACTGCCAGCCTGCAGTATCGGGACTCTTTTTCTCCACTTACAACGCGGGATTCCGCCGTAAACCCTGGACCATTATTCCTGATCATCACAGCTAGCTAGCTGCCACCGAGTGGGACCAGCCCTGAAGCTAGCCCTGAGCCAGGCGCATCCTCTGCCTACTCTGTTGGGGATCACTCGCTACTCAAACCGCTGCCTCCCGGACTCTACCACCCAACATAGCTAGAAATCCACTACTCAACCAGATCCTTGCCTTAAGCTCTGGACCTTTGCATTGGATCAATCGCTGCTAGTTAGCTGATTCCGATGTGGCCTATAGGGGCTAACGTCCCTGCCCCGCAGCTAGCAACAGTTAGCCGCCAGCCAGGCGCATCCTCCTGGACTAGCAAACAAATTACTACAACTTACAATACCTCTTTCGCCATCTGGCTCGGACCCTTAGTCGGACACAAGCTCCCACGCCGTACCACCACGACTGGTCCGCCGACGTACCTCCATCCGCTGTGCTTTTCAACCGGCATTTGCCGGACGTCGGAGCAGACGCTTCTACTTACCACGGCCTGCTAACTTTAAACGCTGTGTCTCCCACGTGCTAGCGCAGTAACGGCTACCCCGCGGCTTCCCGTCATCTATTGCTGTTTCAAACTGGGACCCTTAGGATCACTTGGCTACATAGTGATGCCTGCGACTGTCATTTATCACGGGACTCCATTGTTTATTTTCTTTGTTTTTCTGTTGGCCCCAGCCTCGAAACTCAGGCCTGTGTGTATGTAACAACTACTGTGAAGTGGCTCCACCAGTATCTTTATATCAGAAATGTTTCACAAGTTGTACACTGTTTTCCAAGAGACATACTGACACACATTTTCTGCCATTTATCCCATTTAACTCTTGTTGTCTTAGGTGATTAGCTATTGATTATGCCTCACTTTAAGTCGCTCTCGCATGTCAATATGCCTTGTTCACTGTTGTTTCGGATAGTTATCATTGTTTTAGTTTACTGTGGAGCCCATAGTCCCATCAACATGCCTCAGAACACCTCCTTTGTCCCATCTCCCACACATTGGGACCTCACCAAGCAAACTATCCCATTCAGAGATGCAACCTTTTATCATCACTCATACCTGGGTTACCTCACTGTATTCCATCCCCTACCATACCTTCCTGTCTGTAAATTATCCTGAACTATTTTATCGCCCCAGAAACTGCGCCTTTTACTCTCTGTCCCACGTCCTAGACGACCATTTCATAGCTTTAGCCGTACCCTATCCTAATCCCTCCTCTTTTCCTCTGGTGAGATGTAGAGGTTAAATCCAGGCCCTGCTAGCTTCCCCAGCCTCTCCTTGTGATTCTGTAACCGTAAAAGCCTTGGTTTCATGCATGTTAACATTAGAAGCTCTCCCTAAGTTACTGCTTTAGCACACTCGCCAACCCGATGTCTTAGCCGTGTCTGAATCCTGGCTTAGAAGACCACCAAAAACGAATCTCCATCCAACTACAACATTTTCGACAAGATAGAACGACAAAGGGGGGGAGTGTTGCAATCTACTGCAAAGCTACCTGCAAGAGTTCTGTCTACTTTCCAGGTCTGTACCCAAACAATTTGACTTCTACCTTCACTCTCCAAAAAAATCTCTCACTGTTGCGCCTTCTATAGACCACCCCTCTGCCCCAGCTGTGCTCTGGACACCATATGTGAACTGAACTGCCCCCATCTATCTTCAGAGTCGTTGCTGCTAGGTGACCTAAACTGGGACATGCTTAACCCCGGCCATCCTATAATCTAGCTTGATGCCCTCAATCTCACACAAATTATCAATGAACCTACCAGGTACAACGCCAAAGCCGAAACACGGGCACCCTCATAGATATTATCCGAACCAACTTGCCCTCAAATACACCTCTGCTGTTTTCAACCAGATCTCAGCGATCACTGCCGCTGCATCCGATTATGGGCGCGGTCAAACGCACCTCCACTCATCACTGTCAAAACGCTCCTTAACGACTCAGGTTTCGTCAGGCTCTTTAATATCGACAATAGGATCTTGCTATATCCTCCCCCATCTGACGTCAGCGTGACGTACGCTGCAGCGGTAGAACCTCTTCTCGTACGTTCAGGCATTATGCGGGTGGATCCCTACATCGACCCCAGCCCAACCGTCATCTTATAAGGTGCTGCGCGATTACCCGGTTCTGACTTTGGGCATTAGGACATAGATGTTAGGGTTGAGGTAGAGTTAAAACACATTGTATCAACTAGCTCCTTCATACTGCCACACAGGGTTGAGGTAGAGTTAAAACACATTGTATCAACTAGCTCCTTCATACTGCCACACAGGGTTGAGGTAGAGTTAAAACACATTGTATCAACTAGCTCCTTCATACTGCCACACAGGGTTGAGGTAGAGTTAAAACACATTGTATCAACTATCTCCTTCATACTGCCACACAGGGTTGAGGTAGAAAGAGCTCTGTGTTTCTGATCTGCTGTGTGTTGCTTCTTGGTCCGGGACGATACCAGTATGATAATAGTCGTTAGTATCCTGGAAAATGAAACAAAACACAAAATGGATTAAACGTCTTTAGGAAAACCGCCTTAATGTTGGAAACAAACATCGTTATGTTGTCCTCCAGAGTCACATTGATTTATTCTCCAAGCTGTATCACACAGTATTTTAAATACAGCAGGTTATTAAAGGACAAAATAGTTTTTCCCCACGGAGAAAATATTGTGATACTGGTATCATGGCGTCCCTAGTTACTTTGCAGGTGTTTCAAGACAGTGTGTTTAACCCAGTGTGTGTGTGTTGCAGGCAGGTGTTTCAAGACAGTGTGTTTAACCCAGTGTGTGTGTGTTGCAGGCAGGTGTTTCAAGACAGTGTGTTTAACCCAGTGTGTGTGTGTTGCAGGCAGGTGTTTCAAGACAGTGTGTTTAACCCAGTGTGTGTGTGTTGCAGGTGTTTGAAGACAGTGTGTTTAACCCAGTGTGTGTTGTGTTGCAGGTGTTTGAAGACAGTGTGTTTAACCCAGTGGGTCCTCTGTAGGTCAGTTAGTAGAACATGGCTCCAGGTCCTCTGTAGCTCAGTTAGTAGAGCATGGTCCTCTGTAGCTCAGTTAGTAGAACATGGTCCTCTGTAGTTCAGTTAGTAGAACATGGTCCTCTGTAGGTCAGTTAGTAGAACATGGTCCTCTGTAGGTCAGTTAGTAGAACATGGTCCTCTGTAGTCAGTTAGTAGAACATGGCTGGTCCTCTGTAGGTCAGTTAGTAGAACATGGTCCTCTGTAGGTCAGTTAGTAGAACATGGCTCCAGGTCCTCTATAGTTCAGTTAGTAGAACATGGTCCTCTGTAGGTCAGTTAGTAGAACATGGTCCTCTGTAGGTCAGTTAGTAGAACATGGTCCTCTGTAGGTCAGTTAGTAGAACATGGTCCTCTGTAGCTCAGTTAGTAGAACATGGTCCTCTGTAGGTCAGTTAGTAGAACATGGTCCTCTGTAGTTCAGTTAGTAGAACATGGTCCTCTGTAGGTCAGTTAGTAGAGCATGGCTCCAGTTCCTCTGTAGGTCAGTTAGTAGAACATGGTCCTCTGTAGGTCAGTTAGTAGAACATGGTCCTCTGTAGGTCAGTTAGTAGAGCATGGCTCCAGTTCCTCTGTAGGTCAGTTAGTAGAACATGGTCCTCTGTAGCTCAGTTAGTAGAACATGGTCCTCTGTAGTTCAGTTAGTAGAACATGGTCCTCTGTAGGTCAGTTAGTAGAACATGGTCCTCTGTAGGTCAGTTAGTAGAACATGGTCCTCTGTAGGTCAGTTAGTAGAACATGGTCCTCTGTAGCTCAGTTAGTAGAACATGGTCCTCTGTAGCTCAGTTAGTAGAACATGGTCCTCTGTAGGTCAGTTAGTAGAACATGGTCCTCTGTAGTTCAGTTAGTAGAACATGGTCCTCTGTAGTTCAGTTAGTAGAACATGGTCTTCTGTAGCTCAGTTGGTAGAACATGGCTCCAGTTCCTCTGTAGTTCAGTTAGTAGAACATGGTCCTCTGTAGTTCAGTTAGTAGAACATGGTCCTCTGTAGCTCAGTTGGTAGAACATGGCTCCAGTTCCTCTGTAGGTCAGTTAGTAGAACATGGTCCTCTGTAGCTCAGTTGGTAGAACATGGCTCCAGTTCCTCTGTAGTTCAGTTAGTAGAACATGGTCCTCTGTAGGTCAGTTAGTAGAACATGGCTCCAGGTCCTCTGTAGGTCAGTTAGTAGAACATGGCTCCAGGTCCTCTGTAGTTCAGTTAGTAGAGCATGGCTCCAGTTCCTCTGTAGGTCAGTTAGTAGAACATGGTCCTCTGTAGTTCAGTTAGTAGAACATGGCTCCAGGTCCTCTGTAGGTCAGTTAGTAGAACATGGCTCCAGGTCCTCTGTAGCTCAGTTAGTAGAGCATGGCTCCAGTTCCTCTGTAGGTCAGTTAGTAGAACATGGTCCTCTGTAGTTCAGTTAGTAGAACATGGCTCCAGTTCCTCTGTAGGTCAGTTAGTAGAACATGGTCCTCTATAGTTCAGTTAGTAGAACATGGTCCTCTGTAGCTCAGTTAGTAGAACATGGTCCTCTGTAGGTCAGTTAGTAGAACATGGTCCTCTGTAGTTCAGTTAGTAGAACATGGTCCTCTGTAGGTCAGTTAGTAGAACATGGTCCTCTGTAGGTCAGTTAGTAGAACATGGCTCCAGGTCCTCTGTAGTTCAGTTAGTAGAACATGGTCCTCTGTAGCTCAGTTAGTAGAACATGGTCCTCTGTAGTTCAGTTAGTAGAACATGGTCCTCTGTAGATCAGTTAGTAGAACATGGTCCTCTGTAGGTCAGTTAGTAGAACATGGTCCTCTGTAGTTCAGTTAGTAGAACATGGCTCCAGGTCCTCTGTAGGTCAGTTAGTAGAACATGGTCCTCTGTAGTTCAGTTAGTAGAACATGGCTCCAGGTCCTCTATAGTTCAGTTAGTAGAACATGGTCCTCTGTAGGTCAGTTAGTAGAACATGGTCCTCTGTAGGTCAGTTAGTAGAACATGGTCCTCTGTAGCTCAGTTAGTAGAACATGGTCCTCTGTAGGTCAGTTAGTAGAACATGGTCCTCTGTAGCTCAGTTAGTAGAACATGGTCCTCTGTAGGTCAGTTAGTAGAACATGGTCCTCTGTAGGTCAGTTAGTAGAACATGGTCCTCTGTAGGTCAGTTAGTAGAACATGGTCCTCTGTAGCTCAGTTAGTAGAACATGGTCCTCTGTAGGTCAGTTAGTAGAACATGGTCCTCTGTAGTTCAGTTAGTAGAACATGGTCCTCTGTAGCTCAGTTAGTAGAACATGGTCCTCTGTAGGTCAGTTAGTAGAACATGGTCCTCTGTAGGTCAGTTAGTAGAACATGGTCCTCTGTAGTTCAGTTAGTAGAACATGGTCCTCTGTAGCTCAGTTAGTAGAACATGGTCCTCTGTAGGTCAGTTAGTAGAACATGGTCCTCTGTAGGTCAGTTAGTAGAACATGGTCCTCTGTAGGTCAGTTAGTAGAACATGGTCCTCTGTAGGTCAGTTAGTAGAACATGGTCCTCTGTAGTTCAGTTAGTAGAACATGGTCCTCTGTAGTTCAGTTAGTAGAACATGGTCCTCTGTAGGTCAGTTAGTAGAACATGGTCCTCTGTAGGTCAGTTAGTAGAACATGGTCCTCTGTAGGTCAGTTAGTAGAACATGGTCCTCTGTAGTTCAGTTAGTAGAACATGGTCCTCTCTAGGTCAGTTAGTAGAACATGGTCCTCTGTAGGTCAGTTAGTAGAACATGGTCCTCTGTAGGTCAGTTAGTAGAACATGGTCCTCTGTAGTTCAGTTAGTAGAACATGGTCCTCTGTAGGTCAGTTAGTAGAACATGGTCCTCTGTAGGTCAGTTAGTAGAACATGGTCCTCTGTAGGTCAGTTAGTAGAACATGGTCTGAAGCCAGTTGTTGTTCACAGAACTACATGACCTTTATTTATTTTATTTCACCTTTATTTAACCAGGTCGGCAAGTTGAGAACAACGTCTCATTTACAATTGCGACCTGGCCAAGATAAAGCAAAGCAGTTCGACACAAACAACAACAGAGTTACACATGGAAGAAACAAACATACAGTCAATAATACAGTAGAAAAATAAGTCTGTATACAATGTGAGCAAATGAGGTGAGATAAGGGAGGTTAAGGGGGGGAAAAAAGGCCATGGTGGCGAAGTAAATACAATATAGCAAGTAAAACACTAGAATGGTAGATTTGCAGTAGATGAATGTGCAAAGTAGAAATACTGGGGTGCAAAATAAATAAATAAATACATACAGTAGGGGAAGAGGTAGTTGTTTGGGCTATTTATAGATGGGCTATGTACAGGTGCAGTGATCTGTGAGCTGCTCTGACAGCTGGTGCTTAAAGCTAGTGAGGGAGATAAGTGTTTCCAGTTTCAGAGATTTTTGTAGTTCGCTCCAGTCATTGGCAGCAGAGAACTGGAAGGAGAGGCGGCCAAAGAAGGAATTGGCTTTGGGGGTGACCAGTGAGATATACCTGCTGGAGCGCGTGCTACGGGTGGGTGCTGCTATGGTGACCAGCGAGCTGAGATAAGGGGGGACTTTACCTAGCAGGGTCTTGTAGATGACCTGGAGCCAGTGGGTTTGGCGACGAGTATGAAGCGAGGGCCAGCCAACGAGAGTGTACAGGTCGCAGTGGTGGGTAGTATATGCGGCATTGGTGACAAAACGGATGGCACTGTGATAGACTGCATCCAATTTATTGAGTAGGGTATTGGAGGCTATTTTGTAAATGACATCGCCGAAGTCGAGGATCGGTAGGATGGTCAGTTTTACGAGGGTATGTTTGGCAGCATGAGTGAAGGATGCTTTGTTGCGAAATAGGAAGCCAATTCTAGATTTAACTTTGGATTGGAGATGTTTGATGTGAGTCTGGAAGGAGAGTTTACAGTCTAACCAGACACCTAGGTATTTGTACTTGTCAGAACCGTCCAGAGTAGAAATGCTGGACAGGCGGGCAGGTGCAGGCAGCGATTGGTTGAAGAGCATGCATTTAGTTTTACAGTTGGAGGCCACGGAAGGAGAGTTGTATGGCATTGAAGCTCGTCTGGAGGGTTGTTAACACAGTGTCCAAAGAAGGGCCAGAAGTACACAGAATGGTGTCGTCTGCGTAGAGGTGGATCAGAGAATCACCAGCAGCGAGAGCGACATCATTGATGTATACAGAGAAGGGAGTCGGCCCGAGAATTGAACCCTGTGGCACCCCCATAGAGACTGCCTGAGGCCCGGACAACAGGCCCTCCGATTTGACACACTGAACTATATCAGAGAAATAGTTGGTGAACCAGGCGAGGGAACCATTTGAGAAACCAAGGCTGTTGAGTCTGCCGATGAGGATGTGGTGATTGACAGAGCTGAAAGCCTTGGCCAGGTCAATGAATACGGCTGCACAGTATTGTTTCTTATCGATGGCGGTTATGATATCGTTTAGGACCTTGAGCGTGGCTGAGGTGCACCCATGACCAGCTCTGAAACCAGATTGCATAGCGGAGAAGGTACGGTGGGATTCGAAATGGTCGGTAATCTGTTTGTTAACTTGGCTTTCGAAGACCTTAGAAAGGCAGGGTAGGATAGATATAGGTCTGTAGCAGTTTGGGTCTAGAGTGTCCCCCCTTTGAAGAGGGGGATGACCGCAGCTGCTTTCCAATCTTTGGGAATCTCAGACGACACGAAAGAGAGGTTGAACAGGCTAGTAATAGGGGTTGCAACAATTTCGGCAGATACTTTTAGAAAGAAAGGGTCCAGATTGTCTAGCCCGGCTGATTTGTAGGGGTCCAGATTTTGCAGCTCTTTCAGAACATCAGCTGACTGGATTTGGGAGAAGGAGTTGCTGTGGGGGGTGCATTGCTGTTGACCGGGGTAGGGGTAGCCAGGTAGAAAGCATGGCCATCCGAAGAAAAATGCTTATTGAAATTCTCAATTATAGTGGATTTATCGGTGGTGACAGAGTTTCCTACCCCCACCGCAGTGGGCAGCTGGGAGGAGGTGCTCTTATTCTCCATGGACTTTACAGTGTCCCAGAACTTTTTTGAGTTTGTGTTGCAGGAAGCAAATTCCTGCTTGAAAAAGCTAGCCTTGGCTTTTCTAACTGCCTGTGTATATTGGTTTCTAACTTCCCTGAAACGGGGGCTGTTCGATGTTAATGCTGAATGCCACAGGATGTTTTTGTGTTGGTTAAGGGCAGTCAGGTCTGGAGAGAACCAAGGGCTATATCTGTTCCTGGTTCGACATTTCTTGAAATGAGCCTGCTTATTTAAGATGGTGAGGAAGGCATTTAAAAAAAAATAACCAGGCATCCTCTACTGACGGGATGAGGTCAATATCCTTCCAGGATACTCGGGCCAGGTCGATTAGAAAGGCCTGCTCGCTGAAGTGTTTCAGGGAGCGTTTGACAGTGATGAGTGGAGGTCGTTTGACCGCTGACCCATTACGGATGCAGGCAGTGATCGCTGAGATCTTGGTTGAAAACAGCAGAGGTGTATTTAGAGGGCAAGTTGGTTCGGATGATATCTATGAGGGTGCCCGTGTTTCCGGCTTTGGCGTTGTACCTGGTAGGTTCATTGATAATTTGTGTGAGATTGAGGGCATCAAGCTTAGATTATAGGATGGCCGGGGTGTTAAGCATGTCCCAGTTTAGGTCACCTAGCAGCACGAGCTCTGAAGATAGATAGGGGGCAGTTCAGTTCACATATGGTGTCCAGAGCACAGCTGGGGGCAGAGGGTGGTCTATAGCAAGCGGCAACGGTGAGAGACTTGTTTTTAGAGAGGTGGAAGTAGAAGTTCAAATTGTTTGGGTACAGACCTGGATAGTAGGACAGAACTCTGCAGGTTAGCTTTGCAGTAGATTGCAACACTGCCCCCTTTGTCCGTTCTATCTTGTCTGAAAATGTTGTAGTTAGGGATGGAGATTTCAGGGTTTTTGGTGGTCTTCCTAAGCCAGGATTCAGACACGGCTAAGACATCCGGGTTGGCAGAGTGTGCTAAAGCAGTCAAACTTAGGGAGGAGGCTTCTAATGTTAACATGCATGAAACCAAGGCTTTTACGGTTACAGAAGTCATCAAAAGAGAGCGCCTGGGGAATAGGAGTGGAGCTAGGCACTGCATGGCCTGGATTCACCTCTACATCACCAGAGGAACAGAGGAGGAGTAGGATAAGGGTACGGCTAAAAGCTATGAGAATTGGTCGTCTAGGACGTCCGGAACAGAGAGTAAAAGGAGCAGGTTTCTGGGGGCGATAAAATAGCTTCAAGGTATAATGTACAGACAAAGGTATGGTAGGATGTGAATACAGTGGAGGTAAACCTAGGTATTGAGTGATGATGAGAGAGATATTGTCTCTAGAAACATCATTGAAACCAGGTGATGTTATCGCATATGTGGGTGGTGGAACTGAAAGGTTGGATAAGGTGTAGTGAGCAGGGCTAGAGGCTCTCCAGTGAAATAAGCCAATAAACACTAACCAGAACAGCAATGGACAAGGCATATTGACATTAAGGAGAGGCATGCTTAATTGAGTGATCATAAGGGTCCAGTGAGTAGAGGTTGGTTGGGGTCACGGCGATTCAGACAGCTAGCCGGGCCATGGGTAGCAAGCTGGCAGAAGATGGAGGTCTGTTATTAGCCACCTCGTGCGTTTCCGTCGGTAGATTAGTGGGGTTCCGTGTGGTAGAGGGGATCAATCCAATTAGCAAAATAGTTATAGTTATAGTGGCCCAAGAAAAATTGTGCCGATAGACCTATTCAGATAGCAGCCGATATGCTCAAGACAGCTAACGATTAGCGGGCTGCAGTTAGCAGATGGGTGTTCAGGTAACGTCGCGACGGAGGGGCCAGTTGGATAACTCCCTCGGGCAGATAACGTCGGTAGTTCAGTCGTGAAGGCCCGGTGGGGCTCCGCATCGGCAGTAAAACGGGTCCGGATAGGTGACTGTAGCCCAGGAGTGGCTGATGGAACTCTTCAGCTGGCTAGCTCCAGAATAATTGTTGTTTGCTCCGGGACCGACGTTAGCCAATAGTCTCTCGGTTTGCAGCTAGCTAGCGGCAAGATCCAGGTGTAAATGTCCAGAGCTTGCGGTAGAAATCCGGGGATATGGAGAGAAAATAGGTCCGGTATGTTCTGGTCTCGAGTCGCGTTGTACAAAACTGGCGATAGCTTTTCGAGCTAAAGGATAGCTGATGACCGCTAGCCGTGGTTAGCTGAATACTAACGTTAGCCAGTGAACTGGCTAGCTTCTGTTGTGGATTTCAGATTTGAGGTGAATAATACTTTTTTTTTAACTTTAAAAAACAGATTTGCACCACAAATTGGTGAGGCGGGTTGCAGGAGAGTGTTTTAAAGTAGAGTTTTTAGAAAAAATATATAAAAGATATGCGAAGAAAATATGTAAATATATATATATACACGGAACACGACAAGACGAGGACAAAGGACGTCTGACTGCTATGCCATCTTGGATAAACCTTACATTAGATAACATAATCAGTCAGTTCAGGAAGTAGAGAGAGGGTTTTTTGTCCTCTAGTAAAGAAACTGTTAAGGTCTGAGTAGAGGAGGGGTGAAGAGAGGAGATGAGGGGAGAGGAGATGAGGAGGAGGAGATGGATAGGAGAGGAGGGTAGAGGAGGAGGAGAGGGAGAGGAGAGAAGGAGGATTTGAGGGGATGGGGGGGAGGGGGAGAGGAGAGGAGATGTATGAGACACATACTGTAAGTGAAACCACACCTTAGCCAGATGGTTCAGTAGTCATGAACTGGCACCCGTATTCTCCCTGGACACGCCTCCTAGCCTCACCTCTCCTCTCTCTGGTGAAACGGGATCCCCCACCGCTCCACGCCCTTGGCAACCAGGACTTCCTCAGCAACCGTCCCTTCCTCCTCCTGGAGTCGTGTGTGTGTCTCCCTGTGCGTCTCCATGTGTTTGTATATAGCCTGACCTCTAAAGCAGGTCATAGGTTGTAGGTGAATAGTCTCTGCTCTACCACGCAGTGTTAAATCCACACACACACTCAGTGTTAAATCCACACACACACTCAGTGTTAAATCCACACACACACACACACTCAGTGTTAAATCCACACACACACACACACTCAGTGTTAAATCCACACACACACACACACTCAGTGTTAAATCCACACACACACACACACTCAGTGTTAAATCCACACACACACACACACTCAGTGTTAAATCCACACACACACACACACTCAGTGTTAAATCCACACACACACACACACGCAGTGTTAAATCCACACACACACACACACTCAGTGTTAAATCCACACACACACACACACTCAGTGTTAAATCCACACACACACACACACTCAGTGTTAAATCCCTTTAAGTGCTTTACGAGGATAAAGAAGTCGTCCCCTCGCTGCTCAGCCTATGTTCTCTCAGTACTGCGGTCCTAATGGAACCCTATAGAGCACTACTTTTGACCAGGACCCATGGGCCCAGCGTATAGCGGGCTTACAGTATGACCAGGGCCCATGGGCCCAGCGTATAACGGGCTTACAGTATGACCAGTGCCCATGGGCCCAGCGTATAGCGGGCTTACAGTATGACCAGGGGCCATGGGCCCAGCGTTTAACGGGCTTACAGTATGACCAGGGGCCATGGGCCCAGTGTATAGCGGGCTTACAGCATGACCAGGGCCCATGGGCCCAGCGTATAGCGTGCTTACAGCATGACCAGGGCCCATGGGCCCAGCGTTTAACGGGCTTACAGTATGACCAGGACCCATGGGCCCAGCGTATAGCGGGCTTACAGTATGATCAGGGCCCATGGGCCCAGCGTATAGCGGGCTTACAGCATGACCAGGGCCCATGGGCCCAGCGTATAACGAGCTTACAGTATGACCAGGACCCATGGGCCCAGTGTATAGCGGGCTTACAGCATGACCAGGGCCCATGGGCCCAGCGTATAACGGGCTTACAGTATGACCAGGGCCCATGGGCCCAGCATATAACGGGCTTACAGTATGACCAGGGCCCATGGGCCCAGCATATAACGGGCTTACAGCATAACCAGGGCCCATGGGCCCAGCGTTTAACGGGCTTACAGTATGACCTGGGGCCATGGGCCCAGCGTATAACGGGCCTACAGTATGACCAGGGCCCATGGGCCCAGCGTATAGCGGGCTTACAGTATGACCAGGACCCATGGGCCCAGCGTATAACGGGCTTACAGTATGACCAGGGCCCATGGGCCCAGCGTACAACGGGCTTACAGTATGACCAGGGCCCATGTGCCCACCGTATAATGGGCTTACAGTATGATCAGGGCCCATGGGCCCAGCGTATAGCGGGCTTACAGCATGACCAGGGCCCATGGGCCCAGCGTATAACGGGCTTACAGTATGACCAGGACCCATGGGCCCAGCGTATAGCGGGCTTACAGCATGACCAGGGCCCATGGGCCCAGCGTATAACGGGCTTACAGTATGACCAGGGCCCATGGGCCCAGCGTTTAACGGGCTTACAGTATGACCAGGGCCCATGGGCCCAGCGTATAACGGGCTTACAGTATGACCAGGGCCCATGGGCCCAGCATATAACGGGCTTACAGCATGACCAGGGCCCATGGGCCCAGCGTATAACGGGCTTACAGTATGACCAGGGCCCATGGGCCCAGCGTTTAACGGGCTTACAGTATGACCAGGGCCCATGGGCCCAGCGTATAACGGGCTTACAGTATGACCAGGGCCCATGGGCCCAGCATATAACGGGCTTACAGTATGACCAGGGCCCATGGGCCCAGCATATAACGGGCTTACAGCATGACCAGGGCCCATGGGCCCAGCGTTTAACGGGCTTACAGTATGACCAGGGGCCATGGGCCCAGCGTATAGCGGGCTTACAGTATGACCAGGACCCATGGGCCCAGCGTATAACGGGCTTACAGTATGACCAGGGCCCATGGGCCCAGCGTACAACGGGCTTACAGTATGACCAGGGCCCATGTGCCCACCGTATAATGGGCTTACAGTATGACCAGGGCCCAGCGTATAGCGGGCCTACAGTATAAGTGTCTCTTTCTACAGCTCCTGTCAGAAGGTTTGTTTGACATCTTGTTTATGAATCTGTAATACGAGGACATCTGATGAGATGCGTGTCTTTACAAATGCACATATTTGAGCGTGTGTGTCAGCGCTCGTGTGTATCATTGATTATGAGGAACAGATGTAGCCCTGAGTACCAGAGTCTGTCTCTCCTCTTCCTCCTCCCCCTCTCCCTCCTGTCAGAGAGGACCCACTGTGCCAATCTGTTTTCAGGACTGTTTATTCACCCTCTTAAAGAACACCAACATGTGAGGACAGATCATGCACATCCTCCTCCTCTCCTCTCCTCTCTTCTCCCTCCTCTCCTCTCTTCCCTTCCCTTCTCTCCTCTCCTCTCCTCGTCTCTCCCTCTCTTGTCCCCCTCTCTTCCCTTCTCTCCTCGTCTCTCCCTCTCTTCTCCCCCCTCTCTTCCCTTCTCTCCTCATCTCTAATCTCTTCTTCCCCTTCTCATCTTCTCTCCTCTCGCTCTCCTCATCTCTCTCTCTCTCTTCTCCCTCCTCTCCTCTCTTCCCTTCCCTTCTCTCCTCGTCTCTCCCTCTCTTGTCCCCCTCTCTTCCCTTCTCTCCTCATCTCTCCCTCTCTTCTCCCCCCTCTCTTCCCTTCTCTCCTCCTCTCCTCATCTCTAATCTCTTCTTCCCCTTCTCATCTTCTCTCCTCTCGCTCTCCTCTCCTCATCTCTCTCTCTCTTCTCCCTCCTCTCTTCCCTTCCCTTCTCTCCTTTCGCTCTCCTCTCCTCGTCTCTTCCTCTCTTCTCATCTTCTCTCCTCTCGCTCTCCTCTCCTCGTCTCTCTCTTCTCCCTCCTCTCTTCCCTTCCCTTCTCTCCTTTCGCTCTCCTCTCCTCGTCTCTTCCTCTCTTCTCCCCCTCTCTTCCCTTCTCTCCTCATCTCTAATCTCTTCTTCCCCTTCTCATCTCCTCTCACTTCTCTCCTCATCTCTAATCTCTTCTTCCCCTTCTCATCTCCTCTCACTTCTCTCCTTGTCTCTCTTATCCCCTCCTCTCCCTCCTCCTCTCTCTCATCTTTTCTATTCCCACCATCACCGCTCTTAATGACAGAGACAAATTCAGCATCATGCGATGCTCAACCCACCTGTAGAACTGCGACCACTCGAGTCCACATTGCCTGCCGAAGTGGGTTACAATGACAAATGATCAAATATATTAATCAGTGTTAAACATGAAGGGTTTGTGAGACACTAATATGTTGGGTTTACTAAATATGTGTGTGACATCACTTCATATTTAATCATATTATGAGTAAATCCAACAAAAATGGGTCTTACGGGTCCTCTGGGATTCTGGCAGAAATGGGAGGGAAGTTCTAGTGTCAAGTTGGGGACAAGATCGACAGGACAGGACAGGATCGACAGGACAGGACAGGACAGGATCGACAGGACAGGACAGGACCGACAGGACAGGACAGGATCGACAGGACAGGATCGACAGGACAGGACAGGACAGGATCGACAGGACAGGATCGACAGGACAGGACAGGACCGACAGGACAGGATCGACAGGACAGGACAGGATCGACAGGACAGGACCGACAGGACAGGACAGGATCAACAGGACAGGACAGGATCGACAGGACAGGATCGACAGGACAGGATCGACAGGACAGGATCGACAGGACAGGACAGGATCGACAGGACAGGATCGACAGGACAGGACAGGATCGACAGGACAGGACAGGATCGACAGGACAGGATCGACAGGACAGGATCGACAGGACAGGACAGGATCGACAGGACAGGACCGACAGAACAGGATCGACAGGACAGGACAGGATCGACAGGACAGGACAGGATCGACAGGACAGGATCGACAGGACAGGACAGGACAGGACAGGATCGACAGGACAGGATCGACAGGACAGGACAGGATCGACAGGACAGGATCGACAGGACAGGATCGACAGGACAGGATCGACAGGACAGGACCGACAGGACAGGATCGACAGGACAGGATCGACAGGACATGACAGGATCGACAGGACAGGATCGACAGGACAGGATCGACAGGACAGGACAGGATCAACAGGACAGGACAGGATCGACAGGACAGGACCGACAGGACAGGACAGGACAGGACAGGATCGACAGGACAGGATCGACAGGACAGGATCGACAGGACAGGACAGGACCGACAGGACAGGACCGACAGGACAGGACAGGATCGACAGGACAGGATCGACAGGACAGGACAGGATCGACAGGACAGGTTCGACAGGACAGGATCGACAGGACAGGACAGGACCGACAGGACAGGACAGGACCGACAGGACAGGACAGGACCGACAGGACAGGACAGGACCGACAGGACAGGATAGGACCGACAGGACAGGACAGGATCGACAGGACAGGACAGGATCGACAGGACAGGACAGGATCGACAGGACATGACAGGATCGACAGGACAGGACAGGATCGACAGGACATGACAGGATCGACAGGACAGGACAGGACCGACAGGACAGGATCGACAGGACAGGACAGGACAGGACAGGATCGACAGGACAGGACAGGATCGACAGGACATGACAGGATCGACAGGACAGGACAGGACCGACAGGACAGGACCGACAGGACAGGATCGACAGGACAGGATCGACAGGACATGACAGGATCGACAGGACAGGACAGGATCGACAGGACAGGACAGGATCAACAGGACAGGATCGACAGGACATGACAGGATCGACAGGACAGGACAGGATCGACAGGACAGGACAGGATCGACACGACAGGACAGGATCGACAGGACAGGACCGACAGGACAGGACCGACAGGACAGGACAGGATCGACAGGACAGGATCGACAGGACAGGACAGGATCGACAGGACAGGACCGACAGGACAGGATCGACAGGACAGGATCGACAGGACAGGAAAGGATCGACAGGAACGGGCAGTACAGGAATAGTTATAAACTGAGTTTTTGGGAGGGGGTAGAAATATGCAGTGTGTGGAGCATTTCATCAAATCATAACTATGTGGAGACATAATATAGTGACTTAATATAAACATAATTATGTGGAGACCTAATATAGTGGACCTAATAACTTGTCAATAATCAACTGACTGGCTTTCTTGATGTCTATAGTATTCTCTCTGGTTTGCAATCTGGTTTCAGCTCAGGTTATGGATGTGTCACTGCCACCTTAAAGGTCCTCAGTGATGTCACCATTGCCCTTGATTCTAAGTGATGTTGTGCTTCTATTTTTATTGACTTGGCCAAAGCTTTTGATACGGTAGAACATTCCATTCTTGTGGGCCGGCTCAGGAGTATTGGTGTCTCTGAGAGGTCTTTGGCCTGGTTTGCTAACTACCTCTCTCAAAGAGTGCAGTATGTAAAGTCAGAATATCTGCTGTCTCAGCCACTGCCTGTCACCAAGGGAGTACCCCAAGGCTCGATCCTAGGCCCCACGCTCTTCTCAATTTACATCAACAACATAGCTCAGGCAGTAGGAAGCTCTCTCATCCATTTATATGCAGATGTCTTATACTCAGCTGGCCCCTGCCCGGATTGTGTGTTAAATGCTCTACAACAAAGCTTTCTTATTGTCCAACAAGCTTTATCTGCCCTTAACCTTGTTCTGAACACCTCCAAAACAAAGGTCATGTGGTTTGGTAAGAAGAATGCCCCTCTCCCTACAGGTGTGATTACTACCTCTGAGGGTTTAGAGCTTGAGGTAGTCACCTCATACAAGTGCTTGGGAGTGTGGCTAGACGGTACACGGTCCTTCTCTCAGCACACATCAAAGCTGCAGGCTAAAGTTAAATCTAGACTTGGTTTTCCTCTATCGTAAATCGCTCCTCTTTCACCCCAGCTGCCAAACTAACCCTGATTCAGATGACCATCCTACCCATGCTAGATTACGGAGATGTAACTTATAGATCGGCAGGTGAGGGTGCTCTCGAGCGGCTAGATGTCCTTTACCAGCTCGTTCAGGTGAGGGTGCTCTCGAGAGGCTATATGTCCTTTATCAGCTCGTCCAGGTGAGGGTGCTCTCGAGAGGCTATATGTCCTTTATCAGGTCGTTCCAGGTGAGGGTGCTCTCGAGAGGCTATATGTTCTTTATCAGCTCGTTCAGGTGAGGGTGCTCTCGAGAGGCTATATGTTCTTTATCAGCTCGTTCAGGTGAGGGTGCTCTCGAGAGGCTATATGTCCTTTATCAGCTCGTTCAGGTGAGGGTGCTCTCGAGAGGCTAGATGTCCTTTACCAGCTCGTTCAGGTGAGGGTGCTCTCGAGAGGCTAGATGTCCTTTACCAGCTCGTTCCAGGTGAGGGTGCTCTCGAGAGGCTAGATGTCCTTTATCAGCTCGTTCCAGGTGAGGGTGCTCTCGAGAGGCTAGATGTCCTTTACCAGCTCGTTCAGGTGAGGGTGCTCTCGAGAGGCTAGATGTCCTTTATCAGCTCGTTCCAGGTGAGGGTGTTCTCGAGAGGCTAGATGTCCTTTACCAGCTCGTTCCAGGTGAGGGTGCTCTCGAGAGGCTAGATGTCCTTTACCAGCTCGTTCAGGTGAGGGTGCTCTCGAGAGGCTAGATGTCCTTTATCAGCTCGTTCCAGGTGAGGGTGCTCTCGAGAGGCTAGATGTCCTTTATCAGCTCGTTCAGGTGAGGGTGCTCTCGAGAGGCTAGATGTTCTTTATCAGCTCGTTCAGGTGAGGGTTCTCTCGAGAGGCTAGATGTCCTTTACCAGCTCGTTCCAGGTGAGGGTGTTCTCGAGAGGCTAGATGTCCTTTACCAGCTCGTTCCAGGTGAGGGTGCTCTCGAGAGGCTAGATGTCCTTTATCAGCTCGTTCAGGTGAGGGTGCTCTCGAGAGGCTAGATGTCCTTTATCAGCTCGTTCCAGGTGAGGGTGCTCTCGAGAGGCTAGATGTCCTTTACCAGCTCGTTCAGGTGAGGGTGCTCTCGAGAGGCTAGATGTCCTTTATCAGCTCGTTCCAGGTGAGGGTGTTCTCGAGAGGCTAGATGTCCTTTACCAGCTCGTTCCAGGTGAGGGTGCTCTCGAGAGGCTAGATGTCCTTTACCAGCTCGTTCAGGTGAGGGTTCTCTCGAGAGGCTAGATGTCCTTTATCAGCTCGTTCCAGGTGAGGGTGCTCTCGAGAGGCTAGATGTCCTTTATCAGCTCGTTCAGGTGAGGGTGCTCTCGAGAGGCTAGATGTTCTTTATCAGCTCGTTCAGGTGAGGGTTCTCTCGAGAGGCTAGATGTCCTTTACCAGCTCGTTCCAGGTGAGGGTGTTCTCGAGAGGCTAGATGTCCTTTACCAGCTCGTTCCAGGTGAGGGTGCTCTCGAGAGGCTAGATGTCCTTTATCAGCTCGTTCAGGTGAGGGTTCTCTCGAGAGGCTAGATGTCCTTTATCAGCTCGTTCCAGGTGAGGGTGCTCTCGAGAGACTAGATGTTCTTTACCAGCTCGTTCAGGTGAGGGTGCTCTCGAGAGGCTAGATGTTCTTTATCAGCTCGTTCAGGTGAGGGTTCTCTCGAGAGGCTAGATGTTCTTTATCAGCTCGTTCCAGGTGAGGGTTCTCTCGAGAGGCTAGATGTTCTTTATCAGCTCGTTCAGGTGAGGGTGCTCTCGAGAGGCTAGATGTTCTTTATCAGCTCGTTCAGGTGAGGGTGCTCTCGAGAGGCTAGATGTTCTTTACCAGCTCGTTCAGGTGAGGGTGCTCTCGAGAGGCTAGATGTTCTTTACCAGCTCGTTCAGGTGAGGGTGCTCTCGAGAGGCTAGATGTTCTTTATCAGCTCGTTCAGGTGAGGGTGCTCTCGAGAGGCTAGATGTCCTTTATCAGCTCGTTCCAGGTGAGGGTGCTCTCGAGAGGCTAGATGTCCTTTATCAGCTCGTTCCAGGTGAGGGTGCTCTCGAGCGGCTAGATGTTCTTTATCAGCTCGTTCAGGTGAGGGTGCTCTCGAGAGGCTAGATGTCCTTTACCAGCTCGTTCCAGGTGAGGGTGCTCTCGAGAGGCTAGATGTCCTTTATCAGCTCGTTCAGGTGAGGGTTCTCTCGAGAGGCTATATGTCCTTTATCAGCTCGTTCAGGTGAGGGTGCTCTCGAGAGGCTAGATGTTCTTTACCAGCTCGTTCAGGTGAGGGTGCTCTCGAGAGGCTAGATGTCCTTTACCAGCTCGTTCCAGGTGAGGGTGCTCTCGAGAGGCTAGATGTCCTTTATCAGCTCGTTCAGGTGAGGGTGCTCTCGAGAGGCTAGATGTCCTTTACCAGCTCATTCAGGTGAGGGTGCTCTCGAGAGGCTATATGTCCTTTATCAGCTCGTTCAGGTGAGGGTGCTCTCGAGAGGCTATATGTCCTTTATCAGCTCGTTCAGGTGAGGGTTCTCTCGAGAGGCTATATGTCCTTTATCAGCTCGTTCAGGTGAGGGTGCTCTCGAGAGGCTAGATGTCCTTTATCAGCTCGTTCAGGTGAGGGTGCTCTCGAGAGGCTAGATGTCCTTTACCAGCTCGTTCCAGGTGAGGGTGCTCTCGAGAGGCTAGATGTCCTTTATCAGCTCGTTCAGGTGAGGGTTCTCTCGAGAGGCTATATGTCCTTTATCAGCTCGTTCAGGTGAGGGTTCTCTCGAGAGGCTAGATGTCCTTTATCAGCTCGTTCCAGGTGAGGGTGCTCTCGAGAGGCTAGATGTCCTTTATCAGCTCGTTCCAGGTGAGGGTGCTCTCGAGCGGCTAGATGTTCTTTATCAGCTCGTTCAGGTGAGGGTGCTCTCGAGAGGCTAGATGTCCTTTACCAGCTCGTTCCAGGTGAGGGTGCTCTCGAGAGGCTAGATGTCCTTTATCAGCTCGTTCAGGTGAGGGTTCTCTCGAGAGGCTATATGTCCTTTATCAGCTCGTTCAGGTGAGGGTGCTCTCGAGAGGCTAGATGTTCTTTACCAGCTCGTTCAGGTGAGGGTGCTCTCGAGAGGCTAGATGTCCTTTACCAGCTCGTTCCAGGTGAGGGTGCTCTCGAGAGGCTAGATGTCCTTTATCAGCTCGTTCAGGTGAGGGTGCTCTCGAGAGGCTAGATGTCCTTTACCAGCTCATTCAGGTGAGGGTGCTCTCGAGAGGCTATATGTCCTTTATCAGCTCGTTCAGGTGAGGGTGCTCTCGAGAGGCTATATGTCCTTTATCAGCTCGTTCAGGTGAGGGTTCTCTCGAGAGGCTATATGTCCTTTATCAGCTCGTTCAGGTGAGGGTGTTCTCGAGAGGCTAGATGTCCTTTATCAGCTCGTTCAGGTGAGGGTGCTCTCGAGAGGCTAGATGTCCTTTACCAGCTCGTTCCAGGTGAGGGTGCTCTCGAGAGGCTAGATGTCCTTTATCAGCTCGTTCAGGTGAGGGTTCTCTCGAGAGGCTATATGTCCTTTATCAGCTCGTTCAGGTGAGGGTTCTCTCGAGAGGCTATATGTCCTTTATCAGCTCGTTCAGTTGAGGGTGCTCTCGAGAGGCTATATGTCCTTTATCAGCTCGTTCCAGGTGAGGGTGCTCTCGAGAGGCTATATGTCCTTTATCAGCTCGTTCCAGGTGAGGGTGCTCTCGAGAGGCTAGATGTCCTTTATCAGCTCGTTCAGGTGAGGGTGCTCTCGAGAGGCTAGATGTCCTTTATCAGCTCGTTCAGGTGAGGGTGCTCTCGAGAGGCTAGATGTCCTTTATCAGCTCGTTCCAGGTGAGGGTGCTCTCGAGAGGCTAGATGTCCTTTATCAGCTCGTTCAGGTGAGGGTGCTCTCGAGAGGCTAGATGTCCTTTATCAGCTCGTTCCAGGTGAGGGTGCTCTCGAGAGGCTAGATGTCCTTTATCAGCTCATTCCAGGTGAGGGTGCTCTCGAGCGGCTAGATGTCCTTTATCAGCTCGTTCCAGTCGCTAGCAGCAGAGAATTGTTTTCTTCCTAGGAGATGAATAAAGGACTAAAGCTTTTCTCTCTGACCTGCTGCCATCAGATCGCTAAGCTGCTCACCGTGGCTCTCTTTCACTGTGTGGAGTGTGGAGTGTGGAGTGTGAGTACGGAGTGTGTGTGTGTGGAGTGTGGGCATAGAGCTATTCTCTCCCTGCTCAAAGGGACGGCTGTGTAAAGATGGTGCTGCTGGGTGTTAATGTAACAGTTTAACTTTAGTACGTCCCCTCGCCCCGACCCGGGCGCGAACCAGGGACCCTCTGCACACATCAACAACAGTCACCCACGAAGCATCGTTACCCATCGCTCCACAAGGGGAACCACTACTTCTAGGTTTCAGAGCAAGTGACGTCACCGACTGAAAGGCTGCTAGCGCGCACCACCGCTAACTAGCTAGCCATTTCACATCGGTTACACTAACTATGGTCTGACACTGACCTAGCACCCTTCCTGTCCCTAGTCAACAGACAGACAGACAGACAGACAGAGGACAACACTCTAACAGGGGGAGGGTGAGACGAGAGGAGGAGGAGGAGGAGGAGGAGGAGGGGAAGAGGGGAAGAGGGTGATACTCCCCTGGACACAATCGGGAAAGTCTTCCTCTGTTTTTTCCGTCAATTTCTCTTTTTCCCTCCTTTATTTGGCAGCTCTGTGTAGTTATTGAGCAGAAGAATGTGGAGGCAACATTTTCCAGGCAAGGAGCACGCTTCCTATTTTCTCTTCTGGATAGCTAATAAAATGGGAGGGAGGGAGGGAGGGAGGGAGGGAGGGAGGGAGGGAGGGAGGGAGGGAGGGAGGGAGGGAGGTTGCATGACTGGGTAGTCTGACAATGTGTTTTTTTTAAACAGACTCATGCTCTGCTGTTTGATCCGTTTATCTCCTCTCCCCTTGTTTATCTCCTCTCCCCTTGTTTATCTCCTCTCCCCTTGTTTATCTCCTCTCCCCTTGTTCATCTCCTCTCCCCTTGTTCATCTCCTCTCCCCTTGTTTATCTCCTCTCCCCTTGTTTATCTCCTCTCCCCTTGTTTATCTCCTCTCCCCTTGTTTATCTCCTCTCCCCTTGTTTATCTCCTCTCCCCCTTCCCCTTGTTTATCTCCTCTCCCCTTGTTCATCTCCTCTCCCCTTGTTTATCTCCTCTCCCCTTGTTTATCTCCTCTCCCCTTGTTTATCTCCTCTCCCCTTGTTTATCTCCTCTCCCCTTGTTCATCTCCTCTCCCCTTGTTTATCTCCTCTCCCCTTGTTTATCTCCTCTCCCCTTGTTTATCTCCTCTCCCCTTGTTTATCTCCTCTCCCCTTGTTCATCTCCTCTCCCCTTGTTTATCTCCTCTCCCCTTGTTTATCTCCTCTCCCGTTGTTTATCTCCTCTCCCCTTGTTTATCTCCAATCCCCTTGTTTATCTTTGGTGTTACTGAGTCTGTCTATAGCAACACTCATGACTACTAGAGATAGATAGACAGACAGAGAGAGAGAGTTCAGTGAGAGAGGAAAGAGAAAGAGAGAGACAGTAAGAGAGAGAGGGAGATAGAGAGTGAGAGGCAATTGACACATTGCCTCTCAAGGTGGAGGAGGGTGGAGGTGGAGGGAGGGGGAGGGGGAGAAGGAGGAGGGGAGTGGGAGGAGATGTGGGGAGGAAACTACCCTCTCCTTATACCCTAACCCCCCCCCCCCCCCCCCACACACACACACACACACCATGAGAAGAGCAACCACTTGGTCTATTTATGATAATGGTGTGATACTAGGTGATTACTTTTGGAGTGGTCTGTTTGAGAGATCTATAGTGGAGTTTGAAGTAAACTAGTCTGAGATCTTTAGTGGAGTTTGAAGTAAACTAGTCTGAGATCTATAGTGGAGTTTGAAGTAAACTAGTCTGAGATCTATAGTGGAGTTTGAAGTAAACTAGTCTGAGATCTATAGTGGAGTTTGAAGTAAACTAGTCTGCCTGGTGTGCTGTTGAAACAGTGTTTACATGGAGGTCTCCTGTTGTGTCATTATTAATGTGTGAGGCTCAGAGGTGAGGCTCAGAGGTGAGGCTCAGAGGTGAGGCTCAGAGGTGAGGCTCAGAGGCAGCCAGAGGGAGTGCAGTGTGAAGGGGGTTATACAGTGCTTTCAGAAAGTATTCAGACCCCATGACTTTTTCCACATTATGTTACATTACAGCCTTATTCT
>NW_024060142.1:108709-171209 GCF_016432855.1 Salvelinus namaycush
GACACGGATAGCTGACACGGATAACAGACACGGATAGCTGACACGGATAGCTGACACGGATAGCAGACACGGATAGCTGACACAGATAACAGACACGGATAGCTGACACGGATAGCAGACACGGATAGCTGACACGGATAGCTGACACAGATAACAGACACGGATAGCAGACACGGATAGCAGACACGGATAGCAGACACGGATAGCTGACACGGATAGCAGACACGGATAGCAGACACGGATAGCTGACACGGATAGCAGACACGGATAGCAGACACGGATAGCTGACACGGATAGCAGACACGGATAGCTGACACGGATAGCAGACACGGATAGCAGACACGGATAGCAGACATGGATAGCTGGCACGGATAGCTGACACGGATAGCAGACACGGATAGCTGACACGGATAACAGACACGGATAGCTGACACGGATAGCAGACACGGATAACAGACACGGATAGCTGACACAGATAACAGACACGGATAGCTGACACGGATAACAGACACGGATAGCAGACACGGATAGCAGACACGGATAGCAGACACGGATAACAGACACGGATAGCAGACACGGATAGCTGACACAGATAACAGACACGGATAGCTGACACGGATAGCAGACACGGATAGCAGACACGGATAGCAGACACGGATAGCAGACACGGATAGCTGACACAGATAACAGACACGGATAGCTGACACGGATAGCAGACACGGATAGCAGACACGGATAGCAGACACGGATAGCAGACACGGATAGCAGACACGGATAGCAGACACGGATAGCAGACACGGATAGCAGACACGGATAGCAGACACGGATAGCTGACACAGATAACAGACACGGATAGCTGACACGGATAGCAGACACGGATAGCAGACACGGATAGCAGACACGGATAGCAGACACGGATAGCAGACACGGATAGCTGACACGGATAGCTGACACGGATAGCAGACACGGATAGCTGACACAGATAACAGACACGGATAGCTGACACGGATAGCAGACACGGATAGCAGACACGGATAGCAGACACGGATAGCTGACACGGATAGCAGACATGGATAGCTGGCACGGATAGCTGACACGGATAGCAGACACGGATAGCTGACACGGATAACAGACACGGATAGCTGACACGGATAGCTGACACGGATAGCAGACACGGATAGCTGACACGGATAGCAGACACGGATAGCTGACACGGATAGCAGACACGGATAGCAGACACGGATAGCTGACACGGATAGCAGACACGGATAGCAGACACGGATAGCTGACACGGATAGCAGACACGGATAGCAGACACGGATAGCTGACACGGATAGCAGACACGGATAGCTGACACGGATAGCAGACACGGATAGCAGACACGGATAGCAGACATGGATAGCTGGCACGGATAGCTGACACGGATAGCAGACACGGATAGCTGACACGGATAACAGACACGGATAGCTGACACGGATAGCTGACACGGATAGCAGACACGGATAGCTGACACAGATAACAGACACGGATAGCTGACACGGATAGCAGACACGGATAGCTGACACGGATAGCTGACACAGATAACAGACACGGATAGCAGACACGGATAGCAGACACGGATAGCAGACACGGATAGCTGACACGGATAGCAGACACGGATAGCAGACACGGATAGCTGACACGGATAGCAGACACGGATAGCAGACACGGATAGCTGACACGGATAGCAGACACGGATAGCTGACACGGATAGCAGACACGGATAGCTGACACGGATAGCAGACACGGATAGCAGACACGGATAGCTGACACGGATAGCAGACACGGATAGCAGACACGGATAGCTGACACGGATAGCAGACACGGATAGCAGACACGGATAGCTGACACGGATAGCAGACACGGATAGCTGACACGGATAGCAGACACGGATAGCAGACACGGATAGCAGACATGGATAGCTGGCACGGATAGCTGACACGGATAGCAGACACGGATAGCTGACACGGATAACAGACACGGATAGCTGACACGGATAGCTGACACGGATAGCAGACACGGATAGCTGACACAGATAACAGACACGGATAGCTGACACGGATAGCAGACACGGATAGCTGACACGGATAGCTGACACAGATAACAGACACGGATAGCAGACACGGATAGCAGACACGGATAGCAGACACGGATAGCTGACACGGATAGCAGACACGGATAGCAGACACGGATAGCAGACACGGATAGCAGACACGGATAGCTGACACGGATAGCAGACACGGATAGCTGACACGGATAGCAGACACGGATAGCAGACACGGATAGCAGACATGGATAGCTGGCACGGATAGCTGACACGGATAGCAGACACGGATAGCTGACACGGATAACAGACACGGATAGCTGACACGGATAGCAGACACGGATAACAGACACGGATAGCTGACACGGATAACAGACACGGATAGCTGACACGGATAACAGACACGGATAGCAGACACGGATAGCAGACACGGATAGCAGACACGGATAACAGACACGGATAGCAGACACGGATAGCTGACACAGATAACAGACACGGATAGCTGACACGGATAGCAGACACGGATAGCAGACACGGATAGCAGACACGGATAGCAGACACGGATAGCTGACACAGATAACAGACACGGATAGCTGACACGGATAGCAGACACGGATAGCAGACACGGATAGCAGACACGGATAGCAGACACGGATAGCAGACACGGATAGCAGACACGGATAGCAGACACGGATAGCAGACACGGATAGCTGGCACAGATAACAGACACGGATAGCTGACACGGATAGCAGACACGGATAGCAGACACGGATAGCAGACACGGATAGCAGACACGGATAGCTGACACGGATAGCTGACACGGATAGCAGACACGGATAGCTGACACAGATAACAGACACGGATAGCTGACACGGATAGCAGACACGGATAGCAGACACGGATAGCAGACACGGATAGCTGACACGGATAGCAGACACGGATAGCAGACACGGATAGCTGACACGGATAGCTGACACGGATAGCAGACACGGATAGCTGACACGGATAGCAGACACGGATAGCTGACACGGATAGCTGACACGGATAGCAGACACGGATAGCAGACACGGATAGCAGACACGGATAGCTGACACGGATAGCTGACACGGATAGCAGACACGGATAGCAGACACGGATAGCTGACACGGATAGCTGACACGGATAGCAGACACGGATAGCAGACACGGATAGCTGACACGGATAGCTGACACGGATAGCAGACACGGATAGCAGACACGGATAGCAGACACGGATAGCTGACACGGATAGCTGACACGGATAGCAGACACGGATAGCAGACACGGATAGCTGACACGGATAGCTGACACGGATAGCAGACACGGATAGCTGACACGGATAGCTGACACGGATAGCTGACACGGATAGCAGACACGGATAGCTGACACGGATAGCAGACACGGATAGCAGACACGGATAGCTGACACGGATAGCAGACACGGATAGCAGACACGGATAGCAGACACGGATTACAGACACAGCAGCCCCACACTCCATTTTCATTCTTTCTTCCCCCTCCTCTCCTCCCCCTTTCCTCTCATCTTCTCCACTCCACCCTCGTCTCCTCTCCTCCCCCTCCTCTCCCTCTCTCTTCTCCTCTCCTCTCCTCTCTTCTCCTCCCTTCCTCTCCTCTCCTCTCTTCTCCTCCCTTACTCTCCTCTCCTCCCCTACTCTCCACCCTCTCCTCCCCTCCTCTCCATCCTCCTCTCTTCCCTCTCCTTTCCTCCCCTACTCTCCACCCTCTCCTCCCCTCTCCACCCTCCTCTCTTCCCTCTCTCTTCTCCACTCCTCTCCTCTCCCTCTAACATGGTGCTACTATGTGAAACTTCACTGTGTTGTCCTTTATGGTCTTCTCAGCCAGTTACAGTAAAGTGTTCTCGTGACGATGTGTTGTCACTTGGTGCAGGATAATGGTACCTACTATTTCACGTCCATTATTCTGAGAGAGAAGCTTCTCTTGTTTCTCAATAAACACTACATACACAAAAGTATGTGGACACCTGCTCGTCCAACATCTCATTCTAAAATCATGGGCATTAATATAGAGTTGGTCCCCCCTTTGCTGCTATAACAGCCTCCCCTCTTCTGGGAAGGCTTTCCACTAGATGTTGGAACATTGCTGCGGGAACTTGCTTCTATTCAGCCACAAGAGAATTAGTGAGGTCGGTACTGATGTTGGGCGATTAGGCCTGGATCACAGTCGGTGTTCCAATTCATCCCAAAGGTGGTCGATGGGGTTGAGGTCAGGGCTGCAGGCCAGTCAAGTTCTTCCACACCGGTCTCGACAAACCATTTCTGTATGGACCTCGCTTTGTGCACGGGGGCATTGTCATGCTGAAACACGAAAGGGCCTTCCCCAACCTTTTGCCACAATGTTGGAAGAACAGAATCATCTAGAATGTCATTGTATTCTGTAGCGTTAAGATTTCCCTTCACTGGAACTAAGGAGCCCGAACCATGAAAAACAGCCCCAGACCATTACTCCTCCTCCACCAAACTTTACAGTTGGCACTATGCATTGGGACAGGTAGCGTTCTCCTGGCATCCACCAAACTCAGATGTGTCTGTCGGACTGCCAGATGGTGAAGCGTGATTCGTCACTCCATAGAATGCGTTTTTTCACTGCTCCAGCCCACCCTTCGGCGTTGTGCGCGGTGATCTTAGGTTTGTGTGCGGCTGCTCGGCCATGGAAACCCATTTCATGAAGCTCCAGACAAACAGTTATTGTGCTGACGTTGCTTCCAGAGGCAGCTTGGAACTCGGTAGTGAGTGTTGCAACCCGAGGACAGACGATTTTTAAGCGCTTCAACACTCGGGGGTCCCGTTCTGTGAGCTGTGGCCGACCACGTCGCGGCTGAGCCATTGTTGCTCCTAGACGTTTCCACTTCACAATAACAGCACTTACAGTTGACCGGGGGGCAGCTCTAGCAGGGCAAAAAGTTTACGAACTGACTTGTTGGAAAGGTGGCATCCTATGAAAGTGCCACGTTGAAAGTCACTGAGCTCTTCAGTAAGGCTGTTCTACTGACAATGTTTGTCTATGGAGATTGCATGGCTGCGTGCTCGATTTTATACACCTGTCAGGTGTCCACCTACTTTTTTAGATATAGTGTATCAGATCTTGACACAGAGAGAGGGAGGGCTGCAGAGAATATACCAGATCTTGGGGAGGGGGGGTTGATGTGTAGGGCGGGGGGGGGGATTTGATGGGTGATGTGTAGGGGGGGGGTGATGTGTAGGGGGGGTGATGTTTAGGGGGTAGGGGGGTGGTATGTGATTGGTGATGTGTAGGGGGGGTGATGGGTGATGTGTAGGGGGGTTAGTGTGTGATGTGCAGGGGGGGGTTAGTGTGTGATGTGTAGGGGGGGTTAGTGTGTGATGTGTAGGGGGGGTTCGTGTGTGATGTGTAGGGGGGGTTAGTGTGTGATGTGTAGGGGGGGTTAGTGTGTGATGTGTAGGGGGGGTTCGTGTGTGATGTGCAGGGGGGGGTTAGTGTGTGATGTGTAGGGGGGGTTAGTGTGTGATGTGCAGGGGGGGGTTAGTGTGTGATGTGTAGGGGGGGTTAGTGTGTGATGTGTAGGAGGGGTTCGTGTGTGATGTGTAGGGGGGGTTAGTGTGTGATGTGTAGGGGGGGTTAGTGTGGGATGTGTAGGGGGGGTTAGTGTGTGATGTGTAGGGGGGGTTAGTGTGTGATGTGTAGGGGGGGTTAGTGTGTGATGTGTAGGGGGGTTAGTGTGTGATGTGTAGGGGGGGTTAGTGTGTGATGTGTAGGGGGGGTTAGTGTGTGATGTGTAGGGGGGGTTAGTGTGTGATGTGTAGGGGGGTTAGTGTGTGATGTGTAGGGGGGTTAGTGTGTGATGTGTAGGGGGGGTTAGTGTGTGATGTGTAGGGGGGGTTAGTGTGTGATGTGTAGGGGGGGTTAGTGTGTGATGTGTAGGGGGGGTTAGTGTGTGATGTGTAGGGGGGTTAGTGTGTGATGTGTAGGGGGGGTTAGTGTGTGATGTGTAGGGGGGGTTAGTGTGTGATGTGTAGGGGGGTTAGTGTGTGATGTGTAGGGGGGGTTAGTGTGTGATGTGTAGGGGGGGTTAGTGTGTGATGTGTAGGGGGGTTAGTGTGTGATGTGTAGGGGGGGTTAGTGTGTGATGTGTAGGGGGGGTTAGTGTGTGATGTGTAGGGGGGGATTAGTGTGTGATGTGTAGGGGGGTTAGTGTGGGATGTGTAGGGGGGGTTAGTGTGTGATGTGTAGGGGGGGTTAGTGTGTGATGTGTAGGGGGGGGTTAGTGTGTGATGTGTAGGGGGGGTTAGTGTGTGATGTGTAGGGGGGGTTAGTGTGGGATGTGTAGGGGGGGTTAGTGTGTGATGTGTAGGGGGGTTAGTGTGTGATGTGTAGGGGGGTTAGTGTGTGATGTGTAGGGGGGGTTAGTGTGTGATGTGTAGGGGGGGTTAGTGTGTGATGTGTAGGGGGGTTAGTGTGTGATGTGTAGGGGGGGTTAGTGTGTGATGTGTAGGGGGGGTTAGTGTGTGATGTGTAGGGGGGTTAGTGTGTGATGTGTAGGGGGGGGTTAGTGTGTGATGTGTAGGGGGGTTAGTGTGTGATGTGTAGGGGGGGTTAGTGTGTGATGTGTAGGGGGGGTTAGTGTATGATGTGTAGGGGGGTTAGTGTGTGATGTGTAGGGGGGGTTAGTGTGTGATGTGTAGGGGGGGTTAGTGTGTGATGTGTAGGGGGGGTTAGTGTGTGATGTGTAGGGGGGGTTAGTGTGTGATGTGTAGGGGGGTTAGTGTGTGATGTGCAGGACAGCCCGTAAGGATTCGGTTTGATGTCAGACGGACAGCGGACCTGTAGCCAGCAGACGTTCAGCAGAGACTCGACTCTGAGCTGCAAAGAGGGACCTGTTAAAAATGTCCTCCCTCCGCATTACAGCATTACCGTCATCCCCACTGAACACACACACCGCTGAGATGACCTCATAGTCATACAATCCAGGAAGACATGGAGTCTGTGAACACGCACGCAGGCAGGCAGGCAGGCAGGCAGGCAGGCAGGCAGGCAGGCAGGCAGGCAGGCAGGCAGGCAGGCAGAGGCAGGCAGGCAGGCAGGCAGGCAGGCAGGCAGGCAGGCAGGCAGGCAGGCAGGCAGGCAGGCAGGCAGGCAGGCAGGCAGGCAGGCAGGCAGGCAGGCAGGCAGGCAGGCACACACACACACGATAGAGCTCCAACAGCGAAGGCCTCTGCTAGGTCTCACAGAGAAACCAGCCCTGTCAGAAAGGATGCTTCTCAAAATAGGGTTCAAGTTTGTGTGTGTGTGTGTGTGTGTGTGTGTGTGTGTGTGTGTGTGTGTGTGTGTGTGTGTGTGTGTGTGTGTGTGTGTGTGGACAGACAGATTAGGTCAGACTTTTCCATTTCAGTAAACGAGTGGCGCTCAGAGACTATTTCTTTCACAAACCCGTTAATTTCTATAGTCACTCCTGTTGCAAGAGAGCTTTGTCCCTGGCTCTACAGCAAATCACAAACCCCTTCAGGGAAGTGGTGACGGCCTGGGCATCAGAGAGAGAGAGGGTATATGAGGACAGCGAGAGTAGAAGAGAGAGAAGATTAAAGAGAGATAGACAGAGAGAGTGAGTGAGAGAAGATTAAGGAGAGATATACAGAGAGAGAGCGAAAGAGAGAGCTTTAACCTTGAATTAGTATCAAACAGGTCCTACCAGGAGACAGCTCTACCATCTAACAGGTCCTCCCAGGAGACAGCTCTATGTCCTCCCAGGAGACAGCTCTACCAGGAGACAGCTCTACCATCTAACAGGTCCTCCCTGGAGACAGCTCTACCAGGAGACAGCTCTACCATCTAACAGGTCCTCCCTGGAGACAGCTCTACCATCTAACAGGTCCTCCCTGGAGACAGCTCTACCATCTAACAGGTCCTCCCTGGAGACAGCTCTACCATCTAACAGGTCCTCCCTGGAGACAGCTCTACCATCTAACAGGTCCTCCCTGGAGACAGCTCTACCATCTAACAGGTCCTCCCAGGAGACAGCTCTACCAGGAGACAGCTCTACCATCTAACAGGTCCTCCCTGGAGACAGCTCTACCATCTAACAGGTCCTCCCTGGAGACAGCTCTACCATCTAACAGGTCCTCCCAGGAAACATTTTAAGAAAGTTGAAGCTCATTTACTGCATTTCTGTCATTTAAACAAGCAAAATATGACCCCAGCCATTATCACCTTGGTTGCTCTAGCTTCCTTCACCTCAGATCATCTACAAACACATAGCCTACAATTAGCCACCACACATTAACTCACATTAATTCAGCAACCGAGATTAAAAGCTATAATTTTAATATGTACAGAATGATCGCAGAAAAACAGTATTTTATTAACAAAAGGTTTACACATTTTGCCATGGAAGACATGGAAGACATTTTTTTGCAGTAGCGCCTTGGGACCCAAAAGCATAATCAGTGCTCTAACTCCCCCTTGTGGTGGTCTGGAGCAATGAAGTAGTGACGCAGGGTACCGTACTAAACCACAAATTACCTCTAAATCCCGCAGCATAATTGCAAAACCTTTAGTTGAGCAACCCTTGTATTTGTCAAACGGCAGTCGGAAGCATCGATCATCAACGTCACCAGAATAAGACCGTTTTGGGAAAGGAGCATCGACCTCGTCACCGTGCACTTTCATCACCTCGTCACCGTGCACTTTCACCACCTCGTCACGGTGCACTTTCACCACCTCGTCACCGTGCACTTTCACCACCTCGTCACGGTGCACTTTCATCACCTCGTCACCGTGCACTTTCACCACCTCGTCACCGTGCACTTTCATCACCTCGTCACCGTGCACTTTCACCACCTCGTCACCGTGCACTTTCACCACCTCGTCACCGTGCACTTTCACCACCTCGTCACCGTGCACTTTCACCACCTCGTCACCGTGCACTTTCACCACCTCGTCACGGTGCACTTTCACCACCTCGTCACGGTGCACTTTCACCACCTCGTCACCGTGCACTTTCACCACCTCGTCACGGTGCACTTTCACCACCTCGTCACGGTGCACTTTCACCACCTCGTCACGGTGCACTTTCACCACCTCGTCACCGTGCACTTTCACCACCTCGTCACGGTGCACTTTCACCACCTCGTCACGGTGCACTTTCACCACCTCGTCACCGTGCACTTTCACCACCTCGTCACGGTGCACTTTCACCACCTCGTCACCGTGCACTTTCACCACCTCGTCACCGTGCACTTTCACCACCTCGTCACCGTGCACTTTCACCACCTCGTCACCGTGCACTTTCACCACCTCGTCACCGTGCACTTTCACCACCTCGTCACGGTGCACTTTCACCACCTCGTCACCGTGCACTTTCACCACCTCGTCACCGTGCACTTTCACCACCTCGTCACCGTGCACTTTCACCACCTCGTCACGGTGCACTTTCACCACCTCGTCACCGTGCACTTTCACCACCTCGTCACCGTGCACTTTCACCACCTCGTCACCGTGCACTTTCACCACCTCGTCACGGTGCACTTTCACCACCTCGTCACCGTGCACTTTCACCACCTCGTCACCGTGCACTTTCACCACCTCGTCACGGTGCACTTTCACCACCTCGTCACGGTGCACTTTCACCACCTCGTCACCGTGCACTTTCACCACCTCGTCACGGTGCACTTTCACCACCTCGTCACCGTGCACTTTCACCACCTCGTCACGGTGCACTTTCACCACCTCGTCACCGTGCACTTTCACCACCTCGTCACCGTGCACTTTCACCACCTCGTCACCGTGCACTTTCACCACCTGGTGTAGTTCATCATCCGTAGCTTATTAAACGGAATGCTTTCCCATGATTCCAAGTTTACTTCCAATATGATTATTATGTCAATAGTTACGCCATGAAGGTGTTTCCGCCACCGTTTCGCACGTAATACATTTTACCAAACACAAACCGATCCCACCGTGTCAAACGAACAAACGATCTGTCGGCATTTATACAATTGTACCGAAACTTCCTGTTTCCGTCACAGCTATCGTTACTTTTTACAGCTCTACCATCTAACAGGTCCTCCCAGGAGACAGCTCTACCATCTAACAGGTCCTCCCAGGAGACAGCTCTACCATCTAACATGTCCTCCCAGGAGACAGCTCTACCATCTAACAGGTCCTCCCTGGAGACAGCTCTACCATCTAACAGGTCCTCCCAGGAGACAGCTCTACCATCTAACAGGTCCTACCAGGAGACAGCTCTACCATCTAACAGGTCCTCCCTGGAGACAGCTCTACCATCTAACAGGTCCTCCCAGGAGACAGCTCTACCATCTAACAGGTCCTCCCAGGAGACAGCTCTACCATCTAGCAGGTCCTCCCAGGAGACAGCTCTACCATCTAACAGGTCCTCCCAGGAGACAGCTCTACCATCTAACAGGTCCTCCCAGGAGACAGCTCTACCATCTAACATGTCCTCCCAGGAGACAGCTCTACCATCTAGCAGGTCCTCCCAGGAGACAGCTCTACCATCTAACATGTCCTCCCAGGAGACAGCTCTACCATCTAACAGGTCCTCCCAGGAGACAGCTCTACCATCTAACATGTCCTCCCAGGAGACAGCTCTACCATATAACAGGTCCTCCCTGGAGACAGCTCTACCATCTAACATGTCCTCCCAGGAGACAGCTCTACCATCTAACAGGTCCTCCCAGGAGACAGCTCTACCATCTAACAGGTCCTCCCAGGAGACAGCTCTACCATCTAGCAGGTCCTCCCAGGAGACAGCTCTACCATCTAACAGGTCCTCCCAGGAGACAGCTCTACCATCAAACAGGTCCTCCCAGGAGACAGCTCTACCATCAAACAGGTCCTCCCTGGAGACAGCTCTACCATCTAACAGGTCCTCCCTGGAGACAGCTCTACCATCTAACAGGTCCTCCCAGGAGACAGCTCTACCATCTAACAGGTCCTCCCTGGAGACAGCTCTACCATCTATCAGGTCCTCCCTGGAGACAGCTCTACCATCTAACAGGTCCTCCCAGGAGACAGCTCTACCATCTAACAGGTCCTCCCAGGAGACAGCTCTACCATCTAACAGGTCCTCCCTGGAGACAGCTCTACCATCTAACAGGTCCTCCCAGGAGACAGCTCTACCATCTAACAGGTCCTCCCAGGAGACAGCTCTACCATCTAACAGGTCCTCCCAGGAGACAGCTCTACCATCTAACAGGTCCTCCCAGGAGACAGCTCTACCATCTAACAGGTCCTCCCAGGAGACAGCTCTACCATCTAACAGGTCCTCCCTGGAGACAGCTCTACCATCTAACAGGTCCTCCCTGGAGACAGCTCTACCATCTAGCAGGTCCTCCCTGGAGACAGCTCTACCATCTAACAGGTCCTCCCAGGAGACAGCTCTACCATCTGACAGGTCCTCCCAGGAGACAGCTCTACCATCTAACAGGTCCTCCCTGGAGACAGCTCTACCATCTAACAGGTCCTCCCAGGAGACAGCTCTACCATCTAACAGGTCCTCCCAGGAGACAGCTCTACCATCTAACAGGTCCTCCCTGGAGACAGCTCTACCATCTAACAGGTCCTCCCAGGAGACAGCTCTACCATCTAACAGGTCCTCTCAAGAGACAGCTCTACCATCTAACAGGTCCTCCCAGGAGACAGCTCCACCATCTAACAGGTCCTCTCAGGAGACAGCTCTACCATCTGACAGGTCCTCCCAGGAGACAGCTCTACCATCTGACAGGTCCTCCCTGGAGACAGCTCTACCATCTGACAGGTCCTCCCAGGAGACAGCTCTACCATCTAACATGTCCTCCCAGGAGACAGCTCTACCAGGAGACAGCTCTACCATCTAACAGGTCCTCCCAGGAGACAGCTCTACCAGGAGACAGCTCTACCATCTAACAGGTCCTACCAGGAGACAGCTCTACCATCTAGCAGGTCCTCCCTGGAGACAGCTCTACCATCTAACAGGTCCTCCCAGGAAACATTTTAAGAAAGTTGAAGCTCATTTACTGCATTTCTGTCATTTAAACAAGCAAAATATGACCCCAGCCATTATCACCTTGGTTGCTCTAGCTTCCTTCACCTCAGATCATCTACAAACACATAGCCTACAATTAGCCACCACACATTAACTCACATTAATTCAGCAACCAAGATTAAAAGCTATAATTTTAATATGTACAGAATGATCGCAGAAAAACAGTATTTTATTAACAAAAGGTTTACACATTTTGCCATGGAAGACATGGAAGACATTTTTTTGCAGTAGCGCCTTGGGACCCAAAAGCATAATCAGTGCTCTAACTCCCCCTTGTGGTGGTCTGGAGCAATGAAGTAGTGACGCAGGGTACCGTACTAAACCACAAATTACCTCTAAATCCCGCAGCATAATCGCAAAACCTTTAGTTGAGCAACCCTTGTATCTGTCAAACGGCAGTCGGAAGCATCGATCATCAACGTCACCAGAATAAGACCGTTTTGGGAAAGGAGCATCCACCTCGTCACGGTGCACTTTCACCACCTCGTCACCGTGCACTTTCACCACCTCGTCACCGTGCACTTTCACCACCTCGTCACGGTGCACTTTCACCACCTCGTCACCGTGCACTTTCACCACCTCGTCACGGTGCACTTTCACCACCTCGTCACGGTGCACTTTCACCACCTCGTCACGGTGCACTTTCACCACCTCGTCACGGTGCACTTTCACCACCTCGTCACGGTGCACTTTCACCACCTCGTCACCGTGCACTTTCACCACCTCGTCACGGTGCACTTTCACCACCTCGTCACGGTGCACTTTCACCACCTCGTCACCGTGCACTTTCACCACCTCGTCACCGTGCACTTTCACCACCTCGTCACCGTGCACTTTCACCACCTCGTCACCGTGCACTTTCACCACCTCGTCACCGTGCACTTTCACCACCTCGTCACCGTGCACTTTCACCACCTCGTCACCGTGCACTTTCACCACCTCGTCACCGTGCACTTTCACCACCTCGTCACGGTGCACTTTCACCACCTCGTCACCGTGCACTTTCACCACCTCGTCACGGTGCACTTTCACCACCTCGTCACCGTGCACTTTCACCACCTCGTCACCGTGCACTTTCACCACCTCGTCACCGTGCACTTTCACCACCTGGTGTAGTTCATCATCCGTAGCTTATTAAACGGAATGCTTTCCCATGATTCCAAGTTTACTTCCAATATGATTATTAGGTCAATAGTTACGCATAAAGGCGTTTCCACCACCGTTTCGCACGTAATACATTTGACCAAACACAAACCGATCCCACTGTGTCAAACGAACAAACGATCTGTCGTCATTTATACAATTGTACCGAAACTTCCTGTTTCCGTCACAGCTATCGTTATTTATTTTTTTTATACGGTGTGACTTTACTCGCATTTAATACCTGTGGATGGAAACGTAGTTAATGACTGTGAAAAAAGAACGGGACGAAGCCATGGATCAACGTGACAAAGAACGGGACGAAGCCATGGATCAACGTGACAAAGAACGGGACGAAGCCATGGATCAACGTGACAAAGAACGGGACGAAGCCATGGATCAACGTGACAAAGAACGGGACAAAGCCATCGATCAACGTGACAAAGAACGGGACAAAGCCATGGATCAACGTGACAAAGAACGGGACGAAGCCATGGATCAACGTGACAAAGAACGGGACGAAGCCATGGATCAACGTGACAAAGAACGGGACGAAGCCATGGATCAACGTGACAAAGAACGGGACAAAGCCATCGATCAATGTGACAAAGAACGGGACGAAGCCATGGATCAACGTGACAAAGAACGGGACAAAGCCATGGATCAACGTGACAAAGAACGGGACGAAGCCATGGATCAACGTGACAAAGAACGGGACAAAGCCATCGATCAACGTGACAAAGAACGGGACAAAGCCATCGATCAACGTGACAAAGAACGGGACAAAGCCATCGATCAACATGACAAAGAACGGGACGAAGCCATGGATCAACGTGACAAAGAACGGGACGAAGCCATGGATCAACGTGACAAAGAACGGGACAAAGCCATGGATCAACGTGACAAAGAACGGGACGAAGCCATGGATCAACGTGACAAAGAACGGGACAAAGCCATCGATCAACGTGACAAAGAACGGGACGAAGCCATGGATCAACGTGACAAAGAACGGGACAAAGCCATCGATCAACGTGACAAAGAACGGGACAAAGCCATCGATCAACGTGACAAAGAACGGGACAAAGCCATCGATCAACGTGACAAAGAACGGGACAAAGCCATCGATCAACGTGACAAAGAACGGGACGAAGCCATGGGTCAACGTGACAAAGAACGGGACGAAGCCATGGATCAACGTGACAAAGAACGGGACGAAGCCATGGATCAACGTGACAAAGAACGGGACAAAGCCATGGATCAACGTGACAAAGAACGGGACGAAGCCATGGATCAACGTGACAAAGAACGGGACGAAGCCATGGATCAACGTGACAAAGAACGGGACAAAGCCATGGATCAACGTGACAAAGAACGGGACGAAGCCATGGATCAACGTGACAAAGAACGGGACGAAGCCATGGATCAACGTGACAAAGAACGGGACGAAGCCATGGATCAACGTGACACCCTTCATTCCTATGTAAAGACTCAATAGCACATTGAAGCCAAATGAAGTCAATTAAGATGGCGTCTCATGAAGACATAACATGGGCAGTTTGAGCTATTGCAGGAAGTGACGTTGCCAGGCTAGCTCAGTGCTGCCCCCTCTCAATGAGTAACTTAAGGTGAAGGCCGACCGGGGTACTGCAGGCTGCCATTAGCGACTCAATTATCCTTATAACTTCTTCTGAGTGCGATTTTAAAATGATCGGTTCAAGGACATACATCTGGTGTATTAGAAGCAAATATTTGTACCATGATTGTTTCCCGAAACACACAAAACAAATGTTACACGAAGATTGACCACAAAGATGGCCATTTCCCCAGTCACTATATGTTTTCCGAACCTCCGTGGCTTCAATGACAGGGGGCAGTGGTTCTCCCATTGTTTAGATAGACAGCCAGACTCATTTACCAATATAAACATGTTTAACTGACGTGGGCTAACTGAGTGACTGTCAGTGACACATTTATTAATTCTATTTGTATTTATTAATTTTATTTAACTAGGCATGTCAGTTAAGAACAAATTCTTATTTACAATGATGGCCTAGGAACAGTGGGTTAACTGCCATGTTCATATGTTTACCTTGTCAGCTCGGGGATTACTGGCCCAATGATCCAACCTTTCAGTTACTGGCCCAACGCTCTAACCTCTAATCTACCTGCCTAACAAGAGGAAGAATGCTGATGCACAAACAAGTTTAGAAATGGCACCTTGTGTATTCTACTATTCTAACTCTCAGCAGTAAGTTGAGACCCCGACTGATTAGCGAGGTCTGGACTGTGTAGCTACGACCCTGTGAGGAAGTGTCCTATCTGTGTAGCTACGGCCCTGTGAGGAAGTGTCCTAACTGTGTAGCTACGGCCCTGTGAGGAAGTGTCCTAACTGTGTAGCTACGTCCCTTGAGGAAGTGTCCTATCTGTGTAGCTACGACCCTGTGAGGAAGTGTCCTAACTGTGTAGCTACGGCCCTGTGAGGAAGTGTCCTATCTGTGTAGCTACGACCCTGTGAGGAAGTGTCCTAACTGTGTAGCTACGGCCCTGTGAGGAAGTGTCCTATCTGTGTAGCTACGACCCTGTGAGGAAGTGTCCTAACGACCCTGTGAGGAAGTGTCCTAACGACCCTGTGAGGAAGTGTCCTAACTGTGTAGCTACGACCCTATGAGGAAGTGTCCTATCTGTGTAGCTACGGCCCTGCGAGGAAGTGTCCTATCTGTGTAGCTATGGCCCTGTGAGGAAGTGTCCTAACTGTGTAGCTACGGCCCTGCGAGGAAGTGTCCTAACTGTGTAGCTACGACCCTGTGAGGAAGTGTCCTAACTGTGTAGCTACGACCCTGTGAGGAAGTGTCCTAACTGTGTAGCTACGACCCTGTGAGGAAGTGTCCTAACTGTGTAGCTACGACCCTGTGAGGAAGTGTCCTAACTGTGTAGCTACGGCCCTGTGAGGAAGTGTCCTAACTGTGTAGCTACGACCCTGTGAGGAAGTGTCCTAACTGTGTAGCTACGACCCTGTGAGGAAGTGTCCTAACTGTGTAGCTACGGCCCTGTGAGGAAGTGTCCTAACTGTGTAGCTACGACCCTGTGAGGAAGTGTCCTAACTGTGTAGCTACGACCCTGTGAGGAAGTGTCCTAACTGTGTAGCTACGGCCCTGTGAGGAAGTGTCCTATCTGTGTAGCTACGACCCTGTGAGGAAGTGTCCTAACTGTGTAGCTACGGCCCTGTGAGGAAGTGTCCTATCTGTGTAGCTACGGCCCTGCGAGGAAGTGTCCTATCTGTGTAGCTACGACCCTGTGAGGAAGTGTCCTAACTGTGTAGCTACGACCCTATGAGGAAGTGTCCTATCTGTGTAGCTACGGCCCTGCGAGGAAGTGTCCTATCTGTGTAGCTATGGCCCTGTGAGGAAGTGTCCTAACTGTGTAGCTACGGCCCTGCGAGGAAGTGTCCTAACTGTGTAGCTACGACCCTGTGAGGAAGTGTCCTAACTGTGTAGCTACGACCCTGTGAGGAAGTGTCCTAACTGTGTAGCTACGACCCTGTGAGGAAGTGTCCTAACTGTGTAGCTACGGCCCTGTGAGGAAGAGTCCTAACTGTGTAGCTACGACCCTGTGAGGAAGTGTCCTAACTGTGTAGCTACGACCCTGTGAGGAAGTGTCCTAACTGTGTAGCTACGACCCTGTGAGGAAGTGTCCTAACTGTGTAGCTACGGCCCTGTGAGGAAGTGTCCTAACTGTGTAGCTACGACCCTGTGAGGAAGTGTCCTAACTGTGTAGCTACGGCCCTGTGAGGAAGTGTCCTAACTGTGAAGCTACGACCCTGTGAGGAAGTGTCCTAACTGTGTAGCTACGGCCCTGTGAGGAAGTGTCCTATCTGTGTAGCTACGGCCCTGTGAGGAAGTGTCCTAACTGTGTAGCTACGGCCCTGTGAGGAAGTGTCCTAACTGGGTAGCTACGGCCCTGTGAGGAAGTGTCCTAACTGTGTAGCTACGACCCTGCGAGGAAGTGTCCTATCTGTGTAGCTACGGCCCTGCGAGGAAGTGTCCTATCTGTTTAGCTACGGCCCTGTGAGGAAGTGTCCTATCTGTGTAGCTACGGCCCTGCGAGGAAGTGTCCTATATGTGTAGCTACGGCCCTGCGAGGAAGTGTCCTATCTGTGTAGCTACGGCCCTGTGAGGAAGTGTCCTATCTGTGTAGCTACGACCCTGCGAGGAAGTGTCCTATCTGTGTAGCTACGGCCCTGCGAGGAAGTGTCCTATCTGTGTAGCTACGGCCCTGCGAGGAAGTGTCCTAACTGTGTAGCTACGACCCTGTGAGGAAGTGTCCTAACTGTGTAGCTACGGCCCTGTGAGGAAGTGTCCTATCTGTGTAGCTACGGCCCTGTGAGGAAGTGTCCTATCTGTGTAGCTACGGCCCTGTGAGGAAGTGTCCTAACTGTGTAGCTACGGCCATGTGAGGAAGTGTCCTAACTGTGTAGCTACGACCCTGTGAGGAAGTGTCCTAACTGTGCAGCTACGGCCCTGCGAGGAAGTGTCCTATCTGTGTAGCTACGACCCTGCGAGGAAGTGTCCTATCTGTGTAGCTACGGTCCTGTGAGGAAGTGTCCTATCTGTGTAGCTACGGTCCTGTGAGGAAGTGTCCTAACTGTGTAGCTACGGCCATGTGAGGAAGTGTCCTATCTGTGTAGCTACGGTCCTGTGAGGAAGTGTCCTATCTGTGTAGCTACGGTCCTGTGAGGAAGTGTCCTAACTGTGTAGCTACGGCCCTGCGAGGAAGTGTCCTATCTGTGTAGCTACGGTCCTGTGAGGAAGTGTCCTAACTGTGTAGCTACGACCCTGTGAGGAAGTGTCCTAACTGTGTAGCTACGGCCATGTGAGGAAGTGTCCTATCTGTGTAGCTACGACCCTGTGAGGAAGTGTCCTAACTGTGTAGCTACGGCCCTGCGAGGAAGTGTCCTAACTGTGTAGCTACGGCCCAGTGAGGAAGTGTCCTATCTGTGTAGCTACGGCCCTGTGAGGAAGTGTCCTAACTGTGCAGCTACGGCCCTGCGAGGAAGTGTCCTATCTGTGTAGCTACGGCCCTGTGAGGAAGTGTCCTAACTGTGTAGCTACGGCCCTGTGAGGAAGTGTCCTAACTGTGTAGCTACGACCCTGTGAGGAAGTGTCCTAACTGTGTAGCTACGGCCATGTGAGGAAGTGTCCTAACTGTGTAGCTACGGCCCTGCGAGGAAGTGTCCTAACTGGGTAGCTACGACCCTGTGAGGAAGTGTCCTATCTGTGTAGCTACGGCCCTGCGAGGAAGTGTCCTATCTGTGTAGCTACGGCCCTGTGAGGAAGTGTCCTAACTGTGTAGCTACGACCCTGTGAGGAAGTGTCCTAACTGTGTAGCTACGACCCTGCGAGGAAGTGTCCTATCTGTGTAGCTACGGCCCTGCGAGGAAGTGTCCTAACTGTGTAGCTACGACCCTGTGAGGAAGTGTCCTAACTGTGTAGCTACGACCCTGTGAGGAAGTGTCATATCTGTGTAGCTACGACCCTGTGAGGAAGTGTCCTAACGACCCTGTGAGGAAGTGTCCTAACTGTGTAGCTACGGCCCTGCGAGGACGTGTCCTAACTGTGTAGCTACGACCCTGTGAGGAAGTGTCCTAACGACCCTGTGAGGAAGTGTCCTAACTGTGTAGCTACGACCCTGTGAGGAAGTGTCCTAACGACCCTGTGAGGAAGTGTCCTAACTGTGTGTGTGACAGTGTTGTGTATGTCCTCCTGACCATGTGTCTTGACCATTTGTCGCTCCAGGTGTTGAGCGAGGCGGTAGAGGCCATCTTGACCATGTTTGTTCGTTTCTCCAGGTGTTGATCGAGGCGGTAGGGGCCATCTTGACCATGTTTGTTCGTTTCTCCAGGTGTTGAACGAGGCGGTAGAGGCCATCTTGACCATGTTCGTTTGTTTCTCCAGGTGTTGAACGAGGCGGTAGAGGCCATCTTGACCATGTTCGTTTGTCTCTCCAGGTGTTGAACGAGGCGGTAGAGGCCATCTTGACCATGTTTGTTCGTCTCTCCAGGTGTTGAACGAGGCTTTAGAGGCCATCTTGACCATGTTCGTTTGTCTCTCCAGGTGTTGAACGAGGCGGTAGAGGCCATCTTGACCATGTTCGTTTGTCTCTCCAGGTGTTGAACGAGGCGGTAGAGGCCATCTTGACCATGTTCGTTTGTCTCTCCAGGTGTTGAACGAGGCGGTAGAGGCCATCTTGACCATGTTCGTTTGTCTCTCCAGGTGTTGAACGAGGCGGTAGAGGCCATCTTGACCATGTTCGTTTGTCTCTCCAGGTGTTGAACGAGGCGGTAGGGGCCATCTTGACCATGTTCGTTTGTCTCTCCAGGTGTTGAACGAGGCTTTAGAGGCCATCTTGACCATGTTCGTTTGTCTCTCCAGGTGTTGAACGAGGCGATAGGGGCCATCTTGACCATGTTCGTTTGTCTCTCCAGGTGTTGAACGAGGCGGTAGGGGCCATGATGTACCACACCATCACTCTGACCAGAGAGGACCTGGAGAAGTTCAAGGCTCTGCGCATCGTCATCCGCATCGGAAGCGGCTACGACAACATCGACATCAAGGCAGCCGGAGAGCTGGGTACGCACCGATATTCACCGAATTATGATCAGCAGAATGTAGTCATTTAGCAGACACTTTTATCCAAAGTTTCTTTCGTTAACACATGCAGCGCATTCGGAAAGTATTCAGACCCCTTGATTTTTCCCCACATTTTGTTACGTTACAGCCTTATTCTAAAATGGATTAAATAAATGTTTGTCCTCATCACAACACCCCATATTGACAACGCAAAAACAGTTTTTTTATAAATTTTAGCTAATTTATTACAAATTAGAAAACAGAAATACCCTTATTTACATAAGTATTTAGACCAGGTGCATCCTGTTTCCATTGATCATCCTTGAGATGTCAGAGCAAATACCAAGCCATGAGGTCAAAGGAATTGTCTGTAGAGCTCCGAGACAGGATTGTGTCGAGGCACAGATCGGGGAAAGGGTACCAAAAGATTTCTGCATCATTGAAGGTCCCCAAGAACACAATGGCCTCCATCATTCTTAAATGGAAGACGTTTGGAACCACCAAGACTCTTCCTAGAGCTGGCCGCCCGGACAAACTGAGCAATTGGGGGAGAAGGGCCTTGGTCAGGGAGGTGACAGGCCTTTATGGTAGAGTGGCCAGACAGAAGCCACTTCTCAGTAAAAAGCACATGACAGCCCGCTTGGAGTTTGCCAAAAGGCACCTAAAGGACTCTCAGACCACGAGAAACAAGATTCTCTGGTCTGATGAAACAAGGTTGAACTCTTTGGCCTGAATGCCAAGCGTCACGTCTGGAGGAAACATGGCACCATCCCTACGGTGAAGCATGGTGGTGTCAGCATTATGCTATGGGGATATTTATCAGCTGCAGGGACTGGGAGACTAGTCAGGATCGAGGGAAAGATGAACGGAGCAAAGTACAGAGAGATCCTTGATGAAAACCTGCTCCAGAACGCTCAGGACCTCAGACTGGGGAGAAGGTTCACCTTCCAGCAGGACAACGACCCTAAGTACACAGCCAAGACAACGCAGGAGTGGTTTCGGGACAAGTCTCTGAATGTCCTTGAGTGGCCCAGCCAGAGCCCGGACTTGAACCCGATCGAACATCTCTGGAGCGACCTGAAAATAGCTGTGCATCAACGCTCCCCATCCAACCTGACAGAGCTTGAGAGGATCTGCAGAGAAGAATGGGAGAAACTCCCCAAATACAGGTGTGCCAAGCTTGTTGCGTCGTACCCAAGAAGACTCAAGGCTGTAATCGCTGCCAAAGGATCTTCAACAAAGTACTGAATAAACGGTCTGAATATTTATGTAAATGTAATTTCCTTCTTTTTTTGTGCAAACATTCTAAAAACCTGTTTTTGCTCTGTCATTATGGGGTATTGTGATGTCATTATGGGGTATTCAAATCAAATCAAATCAAATGTATTTATAAAGCCCTTCTTACATCAGCTGATATCTCAAAGTGCTGTACAGAAACCCAGCCTAAAACCCCAAACAGCAAGCAATGCAGGTGTAGAAGCACGTGTGTGGAAGTATTGTGTGTAGATTGATGAAATCTATTTTTATAATCCATTTTAGAATAAGTCTGACGTAACATTATGTGGAAAATGTCAAGGAGTCTGAATACCTTCCGAATGCACTGTATGGTATTATATGGTATTGTATGGGGTATTGTATTGCAGGGTGTATTATATGGGGTATTGTATTGTATGGGGTATTGTATTGCAGGGTGTATTATATGGGGTATGGTATTGTATGGGGTATTGTATTGCAGGGTGTATTATATGGGGTATTGTATTGTAGGGTGTATTATATGGGGTATTGTATGGTATATATTATATGGGGTATTTGTATGGTATTATATTATATTATATGGGGTATTTGTATGGTATTATATTATATGGGGTATTGTATAGTATTATATTATATGGGGTATTGTATGGTATTATATTATATGGGGTATTATATTATATGGGTATGGTTTTATATGGGGTATTGTATTATATGGGGTAGTGTATGGTACATATTATATGGGGTATTGTATGGTATATATTATATGGGGTATTGTATGGTATTGTATTATATGGGGTATTATATTATATGGGTATTGTATTATATGGGGTATTATATTATATGGGGTATTGTATTATATGGGGTATTGTATGGTATATATTTTATGGGGTATTGTATGATATATATTATATGGGGTATTGTATGGTATATATTATATGGGGTATTGTATTATATGGGGTATTGTATGGTATATATTATATATTATACTAACTCTGTATGTGTCCTCCTCCCCCAGGTGTCTCTTAATCTAACTCTGTATGTGTCCTCCTCCCCCAGGTGTCTCTTAATCTAACGTCCTCCTCCACCAGGTGTCTCTTAATCTAACACTGTATGTGTCCTCCTCCTCCAGGTGTCTCTTAAATTAACTCTGTATGTGTCCTCCTCCACCAGGTGTCTCTTAATCTAACTCTGTATGTGTCCTCCTCCCCCAGGTGTCTCTTAATCTAACTCTGTATGTGTCCTCCTCCTCCAGGTGTCTCTTAATCTAACACTGTATGTGTCCTCCTCCACCAGGTGTCTCTTAATCTAACTCTGTATGTGTCCTCCTCCCCCAGGTGTCTCTTAATCTAACTCTGTATGTGTCCTCCTCCTCCAGGTGTCTCTTAATCTAACTCTATATGTGTCCTTCTCCACCAGGTGTCTCTTAATCTAACTCTGTATGTGTCCTCCTCCACCAGGTGTCTCTTAATCTAACTCTGTATGTGTCCTCCTCCACCAGGTGTCTCTTAATCTAACTCTGTATGTGTCCTCCTGCACCAGGTGTCTCTTAATCTAACTCTGTATGTGTCCTCCTCCACCAGGTGTCTCTTAATAATCTAACTCTGTATGTGTCCTCCTCCACCAGGTGTCTCTTAATCTAACTCTGTATGTGTCTTCCTCCACCAGGTGTCTCTTAATCTAACTCTGTATGTGTCCTCCTCCACCAGGTGTCTCTTAATCTAACTCTGTATTTGTCCTCCTCCACCAAGTGTCTCTTAAACTAACTCTGTATGTGTCCTCCTCCTCCAGGTGTCTCTTAATCTAACTCTGTATGTGTCCTCCACCAGGTGTCTCTTAAACTAACTCTGTATGTGTCCTCCACCAGGTGTCTCTTAATCTAACTCTGTATGTGTCCTCCACCAGGTGTCTCTTAAACTAACTCTGTATGTGTCCTCCACCAGGTGTCTCTTAATCTAACTCTGTATGTGTCCTCCTCCTCCAGGTGTCTCTTAATCTAACTCTGTATGTGTCCTCCTCCACCAGGTGTCTCTTAAACTAACTCTGTATGTGTCCTCCACCAGGTGTCTCTTAATCTAACTCTGTATGTGTCCTCCACCAGGTGTCTCTTAATCTAACTCTGTATGTGTCCTTCTCCACCAGGTGTCTCTTAATCTAACTCTGTATGTGTCCTCCCCCAGGTGTCTCTTAATCTAACTCTGTATGTGTCCTCCTCCTCCAGGTGTCTCTTAATCTAACTCTGTATGTGTCCTCCTCCACCAGGTGTCTCTTAATCTAACTCTGTATGTGTCCTCCTGCACCAGGTGTCTCTTAATCTAACTCTGTATGTGTCCTCCTGCACCAGGTGTCTCTTAATCTAACTCTGTATGTGTCCTCCTCCACCAGGTGTCTCTTAATCTAACTCTGTATGTGTCCTTCTCCCCCAGGTGTCTCTTAATCTAACTCTGTATGTGTCCTCCTCCCCCAGGTGTCTCTTAATCTAACTCTGTATGTGTCCTCCTCCACCAGGTGTCTCTTAATCTAACTCTGTATGTGTCCTTCTCCACCAGGTGTCTCTTAATCTAACTCTGTATGTGTCCTCCTCCACCAGGTGTCTCTTAATCTAACTCTGTATGTGTCCTCCTCCACCAGGTGTCTCTTAATCTAACTCTGTATGTGTCCTCCTCCACCAGGTGTCTCTTAAACTAACTCTGTATGTGTCCTCCTCCACCAGGTGTCTCTTAATCTAACTCTGTATGTGTCCTCCTCCTCCAGGTGTCTCTTAATCTAACTCTGTATGTGTCCTCCACCAGGTGTCTCTTAAACTAACTCTGTATGTGTCCTCCACCAGGTGTCTCTTAATCTAACTCTGTATGTGTCCTCCACCAGGTGTCTCTTAAACTAACTCTGTATGTGTCCTCCACCAGGTGTCTCTTAAACTAACTCTGTATGTGTCCTCCACCAGGTGTCTCTTAATCTAACTCTGTATGTGTCCTCCTCCTCCAGGTGTCTCTTAATCTAACTCTGTATGTGTCCTCCTCCACCAGGTGTCTCTTAAACTAACTCTGTATGTGTCCTCCACCAGGCGTCTCTTAATCTAACTCTGTATGTGTCCTCCACCAGGTGTCTCTTAATCTAACTCTGTATGTGTCCTCCTCCTCCAGGTGTCTCTTAATCTAACTCTGTATGTGTCCTCCTCCACCAGGTGTCTCTTAATCTAACTCTGTATGTGTCCTCCTCCAGGTGTCTCTTAATCTAACTCTGTATGTGTCCTCCACCAGGTGTCTCTTAATCGAACTCTGTATGTGTCCTCCTCCTCCAGGTGTCTCTTAATCTAACTCTGTATGTGTCCTCCTCCTCCAGGTGTCTCTTAATCTAACTCTGTATGTGTCCTCCTCCTCCAGGTGTCTCTTAATCTAACTCTGTATGTGTCCTCCTCCACCAGGTGTCTCTTAAACTAACTCTGTATGTGTCCTCCTCCACCAGGTGTCTCTCAATCTAACTCTGTATGTGTCCTCCTCCCCCAGGTGTCTCTTAATCTAACTCTGTATGTGTCCTCCTCCACCAGGTGTCTCTTAATCTAACTCTGTATGTGTCCTCCCCCACCAGGTGTCTCTTAATCTAACTCTGTATGTGTCCTCCACCAGGTGTCTCTTAATCTAACTCTGTATGTGTCCTCCTCCACCAGGTGTCTCTTAATCTAACTCTGTATGTGTCCTCCTCCACCAGGTGTCTCTTAATCTAACTCTGTATGTGTCCTCCCCCAGGTGTCTCTTCATCTAACTATGTATGTGTCCTCCTCCACCAGGTGTCTCTTAATCTAACTCTGTATGTGTCCTCCTCCACCAGGTGTAGCAGTGTGTAACATCCCGTCGGCCTGCGTGGAGGAGACAGCGGACTCCACCATGTGTCACATCCTCAACCTGTACCGACGAAACACCTGGTTGTACCAGGCTCTCCGGGAGGGCACGCGGGTCCAGAGTGTGGAGCAGATCAGGGAGGTGGCGTCCGGAGCGGCACGCATCCGTGGGGAGACGCTCGGCCTTATTGGCTTCGGTGAGGAACTGTGTGTGTGGAAGGACTCTTCTGTTTTACTCTCTCCCCTTTTTCCATCCCTTCTCTCTCTGTCTCTGTCTCTGTCTCTCTCTGTCTCTGTCTCTATCTCTATCTCTCTCTCTCTCTCTCTCTCTCTCTCTCTCTGTCTCTCTCTCTCTCTCTGTCTCTGTCTCTCTCTGTCTCTCTCTCTCTGTCTCTGTCTCTCTCTGTCTCTCTCTCTCTGTCTCTGTCTCTCTCTCTGTCTCTCTCTCTGTCTCTGTCTCTCTCTGTCTCTCTGTCTCTCTGTCTCTGTCAATTCAATTCAATTCAAGGGGCTTTATTGGCATGGGAAACATGTGTTAACATTGCCAAAGCAAGTGAGGTAGACAATACACAAATGTGAAACAAACAATACAAATTAACAGTAAACATTACACATACAGAAGTTTCAAAACAATAAAGACATTACAAATGTCATATTATATATATACAGTGTTGTAACAATGTACAAATGGTTAAAGCACACAAGTTAAGATAAATAAGCATAAATATGGGTTGTATTTACAATGGTGTTTGTTCTTCACTGGTTGCCCTTTTCTTGTGACAACAGGTCACAAATCTTGCTGCTGTGATGGCACACTGTGGAATTTCACCCAGTAGATATGGGAGTTTATCAAAATTTGATTTGTTTTCGAATTCTTTGTGGATCTGTGTAATCTGAGGGAAATATGTGTCTCTAATATGGTCATACATTGGGCAGGAGGTTAGGAAGTGCAGCTCAGTTTCCACCTCATTTTGTGGGCAGTGAGCACATAGCCTGTCTTCTCTTGAGAGCCATGTCTGCCTATGGCGGCCTTTCTCAATAGCAAGGCTATGCTCACTGAGTCTGTACATAGTCAACGCTTTCCTTAAGTTTGGGTCAGTCACAGTGGTCAGGTATTCTGCCACAGTGTACTCTCTGTTTAGGGCCAAATAGCATTCTAATTTGCTCTGTTTTTTTGTTAATTCTTTCCAATGTGTCAAGTAATTATCTTTTTGTTTTCTCATGATTTGGTTGGGTCTAATTGTGCTGTTGTCCTGGGGCTCTGTGGGGTGTGTTTGTGTTTGTGAACAGAGCCCTAGGACCAGCTTGCTTAGGGGACTCTTCTCCAGTTCTCTCTGTCTCTGTCTCTCTCTCTCTTTCTCTCTCTATGTCTCTGTCTCTGTCTCTCTCTGTCTCTGTCTCTCTCTGTCTCTCTCTCTCTTTCTCTCTGTCTCTCTCTCTCTGTCTCTCTCTCTCTGTCTATTGCTTTCACTCTCATGCCTCATGCCTCTCTCTGTATGGCTGAGAGACACAGTTGGTCTTCATGGTGGACACTGTCTCTCCCTCAATCAATCAATCAATCAATCAATCAATCAAATGTATTTATAAAGCCATTTTTGACATCAGCTGATGTCACAAAGTGCTGTACAGAAACCCAGCCTAAAACCACAAACAGCAAGCAATGCAGGTGTAGAAGCACGATGGCTAGGAAAAACTCCCTAGAAAGGCCAAAACCTAGGAAGAAACCTAGAGAGGAACCAGGCTATGAGGGGTGGCCAGTCCTCTTCTGGCTGTGCCGGGTGGAGATTATAACAGAACATGGCCAAGATGTTGAAACGTTCATAGATGACCAGCATGGTCAGTTAATAATAATCACAGTGGTTGTCGAGGGTGCAACAGGCCAGCACCTCAGGAGCAAATGTCAGTTGGCTTTTCATAACCGATCATTCTGAGTTAGAGACAGCGGGTGCGGTAGAGAGAGAGAGTCCAAAACAGCAGGTCCGGGACAGGTAGCACCGTCCAGTGAACAGGTCAGGGTTCCATAACCGCAGACAGAACAGTTGAAACTGGAGCAGCAGCACGACCAGAGTCCCTGTCTCTCCCTCCGTCTCTCTATCTCTCGCTTTCTCCATGTGTTGTGTGGTCTGTAGAGTCCAGTCCAGTCCAGTAGGAGTGATGACATACGGTGTGTCAGTACATTTCAGCAGGGCTGTTCTGACCAACCTTCTCTCCTCCTACTTGGCTGTTTCCATTGTGTCAGTCAGCCTGTGGGATGTCACAGGCCGTATGGACAGGGACAGGGACACACACACAGGCCGTATGGACAGGGACAGGGACACACACACAGGCCGTATGGAGAGGGACAGGGACAGGGACACACACACAGGCCGTATGGACAGGGACAGGGACAGGGACACACACACAGGCCGTATGGACAGGGACAGGGACACACACACAGGCCGTATGGAGAGGGACAGGGACACACACACAGGCCGTATGGAGAGGGACAGGGACAGGGACACACACACAGGCCGTATGGACAGGGACAGGGACAGGGACACACACACAGGCCCTATGGACAGGGACAGGGACACACACACAGGCCCTATGGACAGGGACACACACACACAGGCCGTATGGAGAGGGACAGGGACAGGGACAGGGACACACACACAGGCCGTATCGACAGGGACAGGGACACACACACAGGCCCTATGGACAGGGACAGGGACAGACGCACAGGCCCTATGGAAAGGGACAGGGACAGACGCACAGGCCCTATGGACAGGGACAGGGACACACACACATGCCCTATGGACAGGGACAGGGACAGACGCACAGGCCCTATGGAAAGGGACAGGGACAGACGCACAGGCCCTATGGACAGGGACACACACACAGGCCGTATGGAGAGGGACAGGGACACACAGGCCGTATGGACAGGGACAGGGACACACAGGCCGTATGGACAGGGACAGGGACACACATGCCGTATGGACAGGGACAGGGACAGACGCACAGGCCCTATGGAAAGGGACAGGGACAGACGCACAGGCCCTATGGACAGGGACACACACACAGGCCGTATGGAGAGGGACAGGGACACACAGGCCGTATGGACAGGGACAGGGACACACAGGCCGTATGGACAGGGACAGGGACACACAGGCCGTATGGACAGGGACAGGGACACACAGGCCGTATGGAGAGGGACAGGGACACACAGGCCGTATGGAGAGGGACACACACACAGGCCGTATGGACAGGGACAGTGTGTGTGTGTGTGTGTGTGTGTGTGTGTGTGTGTGTGTGTGTGTGTGTGTGTGTGTGTGTGTGTGTGTGTGTGTGTGTGTGTGTGTGTGTGTGTGTGTGTTGATGTTGTGACTAAACTATGCTCTCCCCCCCCTCTGTCTCTGTGTGTGTAGGTCGTTCGGGTCAGGCGGTGGCAGTGCGGGCCAAAGTGTTTGGCTTCAACGTGATATTCTACGACCCCTACCTGCAGGACGGCTTGGAGCGTTCCCTGGGCGTCCAGCGCGTCTACACCCTACAGGACCTCCTCTATCAGTCAGACTGTGTGTCTCTGCACTGCAACCTGAATGAACACAACCACCATCTCATCAACGACTTCACCATCAAACAGGTAGAGAGGACAGACACACAGCCACCATCTTATCAACGACTTCACCATCAAACAGGTAGAGAGGACAGACACACAGCCACCATCTTATCAACGACTTCACCATCAAACAGGTAGAGAGGACAGACACACAGCCACCATCTCATCAACGACTTCACCATCAAACAGGTAGAGAGGACAGACACACAGCCACCATCTTATCAACGACTTCACCATCAAACAGGTAGAGAGGACAGACACACAGCCACCATCTTATCAACGACTTCACCATCAAACAGGTAGAGAGGACAGACACACAGCCACCATCTCATCAACGACTTCACCATCAAACAGGTAGAGAGGACAGACACACAGCCACCATCTTATCAACGACTTCACCATCAAACAGGTAGAGAGGACAGACACACAGCCACCATCTTATCAACGACTTCACCATCAAACAGGTAGAGAGGACAGACACACAGCCACCATCTCATCAACGACTTCACCATCAAACAGGTAGAGAGGACAGACACACAGCCACCATCTTATCAACGACTTCACCATCAAACAGGTAGAGAGGACAGACACACAGCCACCATCTCATCAACGACTTCACCATCAAACAGGTAGAGAGGACAGACACACAGCCACCATCTCATCAACGACTTCACCATCAAACAGGTAGAGAGGACAGACACACAGCCACCATCTCATCAACGACTTCACCATCAAACAGGTAGAGAGGACAGACACACAGCCACCATCTCATCAACGACTTCACCATCAAACAGGTAGAGAGGACAGACACACAGCCACCATCTCATCAACGACTTCACCATCAAACAGGTAGAGAGGACAGACACACAGCCACCATCTCATCAACGACTTCACCATCAAACAGGTAGAGAGGACAGACACACAGCTGACCGCTGACCTTTATGGTATAACTCACTGACTCCCAGTCAGTTTTTAATTCATGTAGTTATTAATATGAGTTATTCATTCATATCGTTATTAATATAAGTTATTAATTTATACAGTTATTAATATGGGTTATTAATTCATATCGTTATTAATATAAGTTATTAATTTATACAGTTATCAATATGAGTTATTCATTCATATCGTTATTAATGAGTTATTAATTCATATAGTTATTAATACGAGGTATTAATTCATATTGTTATTGATATGAGTTATTAATTCATATATTTATTACTATGAGTTATAAATTCATATAGTTATTAATATGAGTTATTAATTCATATATTTATTAATATGAGTTATAAAATCATATAGTTATTCATATGAGTTATTAATTCATATCGTTATTAATATAAGTTATTAATTTATACAGTTATCAATATGAGTTCATTCATATCGTTATTAATGAGTTATTAATTCATATAGTTATTAATACGAGGTATTAATTCATATTGTTATTAATATGAGTTATTAATTCATATATTTATTAATATGAGTTATAAATTCATATAGTTATTAATATGAGTTATTAATTCATGTAGTTATTACAATTAATTATTGATTCATATAGTTATTAAAATTAGTTGTTCATTCATATCTGTATTAATATGAATTATTAATTCACATAGTTATTAATATGAGTTATTAATTCATATATTTATTACTATGAGTTATAAATTCATATAGTTATTAATATGAGTTATTAATTCATATATTTATTACTATGAGTTATAAATTCATATAGTTATTAATATGAGTTATTAATTCACATAGTTATTAATATGAGTTATTAATTAATATAGTTGTTAATACGAGGTATTAATTCATATAGTTATTACTATGAGTTATTAATTCCTATAGTTATTAATATGAGTTATTAATTCATATCGTTATTAATATGAGTTATTAATTCCTATAGTTATTAATATGAGTTATTAATTCATATAGTTATTAATATGGGTTATTAATTCCTATAGTTATTAATTCCTATAGTTATTAATATGAGTTATTAATCAGACTGTCCTGAACACCTCATCATCCTTCTATATATTATATATTATCATGATTAACTACCAACTCTGCCTGATGTTGTTCTTTGTGATCTGAACACCTCAAACTTAGATTCGTCCATAACTTTTTTCCAATCTTCCTCTGTCCAGTGTCTGTTCTTTTGCCCATCTTAATCTTTTCTTTTTATTGGCCAGTCTGAGATATGGCTTTTTCTTTGCAACTCTGCTTAGAAGGCCAGCATCCCGGAGTCTCTTCACTGTTGACGTTGAGACTGGTGTTTTGAGGGTACTATTTAATGAAGCTGCCAGTTGAGGACTTGTGAGTCGTCTGTTTCTCAAACTAGAAACTCTAATGTATTTGTCCTCTTGCTCAGTTGTGCACCGGGGCCTCCCACTCCTCTTTCTATTCTGGTTAGAGCCAGTTTGCGCTGTTCTGTGACGGGAGTAGTACACAGCGTTGTACGAGATCTTCAGTTTCTTGGCAATTTCTCACATGGAATACCTTCATTTCTCAGAACAAGAATAGACTGACGAGTTTCAGAAGAAAGGTCTTTGTTTCTGGCCATTTTGAGCCTGTAATCAAACCCACAAATGCTGATGCTCCAGATACTCAACTAGTCTAAAGAAGGCCAGTTGTATTGCTACTTTAATCAGGACAACAGTTTTCAGCTGTGCTAACATAACTGCAAAAGGGTTTTCTAATGATCAATTATCCTTTTAAAATTATAAACGTGGATTAGCTAACACAACGTGCCATTGGAACACAGGAGTGATGGTTGCTGATAATGGGCCTCTATACGCCTATGTAGATATTCCATAACAAATCTGCCGTTTCCAGCTATAATAGTCATTTACAACATTAACAATGTCTACACTGTATTTCTGATCAATTTGATGTTATTTTAATGGACAAAAAAATAGCTTTTCTTTCAAAAACAAGGACATTTCTAAGTGACCCCAAACGTTTGAACGGTAGTGTACATATGAGATATGAGTAATGTAAGATATGTAAACATTATTAAAGTGGCATTTTATAAAGTGACTAGTGATCCATTTATTAAAGTGGCCAGTGATTGGGTCTGTATGTTGGCAGCAGCTTCTCTGAGTTAGTGATGGCTGTTTATCAGTCTGATGGCCTTGAGATAGAAGCTGTTTTTCAGTCTCTGGGGCCCAGCTTTGATGCACCTGTACTGACCTTGCCTTCTGGATGATAGCGGGGTGAACAGGCAGTGGCTCGGGTGGTTGTTGTCCTTGATGATCTTTTTGTCCTTCCTGTGACATCGGGTGGTGTAGGTGACATGGAGGGCAAGTAGTTTGCCCCCGGTGATGCGTTGTGCAGACCTCACTATCCTCTGGAGAGCCTTGCGGTTGAGGGCTGTGCAGTTGCCGTACCAGGCGGTGATACAGCCCGACAGGATGCTCTCGATTGTGCATCTGTAAAAGTTTTTCAAGGTTTTGGGTGACAAGCCAAATTTCTTCAGTCTCCGTGGGTGACCACGCTGTCTGCGTGGGTGGACCATTTCAGTTTGTCTGTGATGTGTACGCCAAGGAACTTAAAACTTTCCACCTTCTCCACTGCTGTCCCTTCGATGTGGATAGGGGGGTGCTCCCTCTGCTGTTTCCTGAAGTCCACGATCATTTCCTTTGTTTTGTTGATGTTGAGTGTGAGGTTATTTTCCTGACACCACACTCCGAGTGCCCTCACCTCCTACCTGTAGGCCATCTCGTCATTGTTGGTAATCAAGCCCACTACTGTCGTCTGCAAACTTGATGATTGAGTTGGAGGTGTGCATGGCCACGCAGTCATGGGTGAACAGGGAGTACAGGAGGGGGCTGAGCATGCACCCTTGTGGGGCCCCAGTATTGAGGGTCAGCGAAGTGGAGATGCTGTTTCCTAACCTCATCACCTGGGGTGCGGCCCATCTGAAAGTCCAGGATCCAGTTGCACAAGGCGGGGTTGAGACCCAGGGCCTCCAGCTTGATGATGAGCTTGTAGGGTACTATTGTGTTAAATGCAGAGATGTAGCCAATGAACAGCATTCTTACATAGGTATTCCTCTTGTCCAGATGGGATATGGCAGTGTGCAGTGTGATGGCGATTGCATCGTCTGTGGACCTCTTGGGGCGGTATGCAAACTGAAGTGGGTCTAGGGGGGCCGGTAAGGTGGAGGTGATATGATCCTTGACTAGTCTCTCAAAGCATTTCATGATGACAGAAGTGAGTGCTACGGGGCGGTAGTCATTTAGTTCAGTTATCTTTGCCTTCTTGGGTACAGGAACAATGGTGGCCATCTTGAAGCATGTGATTGAATATGTCTGTAAACACTCCAGCCAGCTGGTCTGCGTATGTCAGGGTTTACCAAAATTGGACCCAGAAGCAGACCAGGACAAGGTGAGTATGAAGATGGTGAGTATTTATTAATAAATGAGAACGTGGAGGTAGATAGTTCCAGGTGGTGGAGCGGGCAGCGGAGGTGTGTTGATGGGATTGGATAGGCAGATCCAAGGGATAAACAAAAACTGGCGACGAGCAGACAGGGATGGGATATGGGTTCCGGGTGAATGGCTGTAGACAGAACAAACGGAGGTAAGTTAAAGGCAAGCAAGACGTACAAAACAACAAAACAAAACAAAACAAACTATCAACTGGAGGCTGGTTCGTGGGCACAACATACTGTTCATGGCTAACGATCCGGCAGGGAATGGATGTCAGGTCCGGGCTTAAGAAGAGGAGAGATGATGATCAGGACCAGGTGTGCAGATAGCTGATGGGATACAGGTGCGGGTAATCAGAACTCTCCCAACTGGCTACATTGCCCGGCAACCAGACAGGGTGCGTTCCAGGACGCCGGAAAAAACACTCCAGGACAGAACACAGGCAAAAAACAGACTCAGGAAACGGGATTCGTGACAGTACCCCCCCTCCGACGAACGAGGAATCCAACTCCTCTCCTCTGGACCATATCCTTCCCAATCCACTAAATACTGGAACCCTCGACCCCGCCGTCTGGAGTCCATGATATGGCGCACCGTGTAGGCAGGACCACCTCCGATCATCCGAGGAGGAGGAGGACGAGGAGGAGGGGGCAACAGAGGACTGAGAAGAACCGGCTTGAGGCAGGAGACATGAAAGGTGGGGTGTACTCTAAGCGTTGCCGGCAATTTGAGTCGGACCACAACAGGGTTAATGATTCTCTCCACCACAAACGGACCAATGAACCTTGGTGACAGTTTCCTCGACTCAGTCCGTAGAGGAAGATCCCGTGTAGCCAACCAAACCTTATCTCCGATGGTATAAGCGGGAGCAGGAATACGGCGACGATTCGCCTGGATCTGATACCGGTCAGAAACTCTAAGGAGGACCTTCCTGGCCCGATGCCAGGTCCGGTGGCAACGACGAATGTGGGCCTGGACAGAAGGAACCGAGAGATCCCTCTTCTGAGAAGGAAACAAGGGAGGTTGGTATCCGTACAGGCATTGGAAGGGGGACATCCCAGTGGCAGATGAAGGAAGGGTATTATGGGCATACTCGACCCAGGGTAATTGAGATGACCAAGAGGTGGGATCAGAGGAGACAAGACAACGTAGCGTAGACTCCATCTTCTGGTTGGCTCTCTCCGCCTGACCATTAGATTGTGGGTGAAATCCAGAAGTGAGACTGACTGTAGCTCCAATGGCCAAACAGAAGGATCTCCAGACAGCAGAGGTAAACTGAGGACCACGGTCAGAAACAATGTCACTGGGCAATCCGTGGACCCTGAAAACCTCCCTAACAAGGATCTCGGACGTCTCCGTGGCAGATGGAAGCTTGGAGAGAGGGACAAAATGAGCAAACTTGCTGAATCTGTCCACAATGGTCAGAATGACCGTGTTCCCAACAGAAGAGGGCAATCCCGTGACAAAATCCAGGGCCAGATGCGACCAAGGTCGCCGAGGAATAGGTAGGGGGTGAAGAAGCCCAGAGCTGGGCCGATTGGTACTCTTCTTCTGCGCACAAACAGGACATGCGGCAACAAACCTCCGGGTATCTTCTCCCATGGCAGGCCACCAAAATCGTCTGCGCAGTAGCGCCATAGTCCGAGCAACGCCAGGGTGACAAGCTATCTTGCTGGCGTGGGACCACTGAAGGACAGCAGAACGGACCGACTCAGGCACGAACAACCGACCGGGTGGACCGTTACCAGGGCCGGGCTGCGTCCGAAGGGCCGCCATCACATCCTCCTCAATCCTCCATGTAACGGCTCCCACGACAAGGTTCTGGGGAAGAATCGTCTCAGTCTTGGCCCCACTCTCATCCGTCTTGGAGAACATCCGGGACAAGGCGTCCGCTTTGCCGTTCTTCGACCCAGGTCGGAACGTCAGGGAAAAATTGAAACGTCCAAAAAACAACGCCCACCTGGCCTGACGGGAGTTGAGACGTTTAGCCGATTGCACGTAAGCCAGATTCTTGTGGTCCGTCCAGACCACAAACGGTTGCTCCGCTCCCTCCAACCAGTGACGCCACTCCTCCAAGGCAAGCTTCACAGCGAGAAGCTCCCGGTTACCCACATCGTAGTTTCTCTCAGCTGGTGAAAGACGACAAGAGTAGAAGGCGCAGGGATGGAGTTTACCGTCAGTAGAGCTACGCTGGGACAGGATGGCGCCCACCCCCACATCAGACGCGTCCACCTCAACAACAAACTGACGGGAAGTGTCAGGTTGAGAGAGAATCGGGGCGTTGGTGAATCGGCTCTTCAAGTCCAGAAATGCTCGGTCTGCCTCAGGAGTCCAACAGAAATTCCTGGTACAAGACGTCAAGGCAGTAAGAGGAGCGGCCACCCGGCTGTAATCCCGGATAAACCTCCGATAGAAGTTCGCAAATCCCAGGAATCTCTGGAGCTGCAATCTCGTACCGGGCTGGCCCCAATCCCGAACCGCCCGAACCTTCTCTTGGTCCATCTTGATCTCTCCCCTGGAGATGATGTACCCGAGGAAGGACGTAGTGTGGGCGTGAAAATCACACTTCTCAGCCTTCACGAACAGACGGTTCTCCAATAACCGCTGCAGGACCTGCTTGACATGCAGAACGTGGCTAGAAAGCTCCCTCGAGAAGATGAGGATATCATCCAGGTAAACGAACACAAAAATACCAATCATATCTCTCAGCACGTCATTCACCATACTTTGGAACACAGCAGGAGCGTTGGTCAGTCCAAACGGCATCACCTGGTACTCGAAATGTCCCATAGGTGTATTGAACCCAGTCAACCACTCGTCCCCCTCTTTGATCCGAACCAAATGATAAGCATTGCGTAGGTCAAGCTTCGTAAACACCGTAGCACCCTGTAATGAGTCGAACGCAGAGCTCATCAAGGGCAGGGGATACTTGTTTTTGACCGTAATATCATTCAAATCCCGATAATCAATACACGGTCGAAGTGAGCCATCCTTCTTGCTCACAAAAAAGAATCCTGCTCCTAGGGGTGATGACGAGGGGCGAATGAGACCTGCAACTAGAGACTCCTTGATGTAGGTCTCCAAGGCCTCACGCTCAGGTCGAGAGATACTGTATAATCGTCCCTTGGGAAAGGCAGCTCCAGGGAACAGCTTAATCGCACAGTCATAAGGTCGGTGGGGAGGAAGTGACAGAGCCTTCTGCTTACTGAATACTTCACCCAAATCGTGATATATTTCTGGAACCAGGGACAAATCAGGGGGAGCAGACTCACTGCCCTGACTGGGGATAGCATGAGAACAGGCAGTCCTAAGGCAGTTAGCATGACACTCAATGCTCCAACTAGTTACCCTACCCGTCACCCAATCAACCGAGGGATTGTGTTCTCTCAGCCAGGGGTAACCAAGAACCAGGGGAACATGGGGCGAGGACAAAATGAAGAAGGAGATAACTTCTGAATGATTCCCCGACAACAACATCTTAACCGGTTCAGTCCTCATCGTGATCCGTGCCAGACTACTGCCGTTCAGAGTGGTAGCTTCAATGGCTTTCGGCAATTGCTCCTTGGAAAGCCCCAGCTGTTCCACCAAATCGGCATCAATAAAGCTGCCATCGGCACCTGAATCGATAAAAGCGTTCATCGCTAAACTCTGATTCTTATTCATGAGGGTCGCAGGAAAACAGGGTCTGACAGGGTTCTTGAGAGGTTGAAACTGGCTCGCTAAAAGACCTCCCAAAACTAGCGAGCCGGGCAGTTTAACGGGCGCTGAGGACAAGCGGAGATGTAATGTCCCGAGCTACCACAGTAGAGGCAGCTGTTGGTCTCACGTCTACGTTGGCGCTCCACCTTAGTTAACCCGTGTCGCCCTATAAGCATGGGTTCAGGATCTGACGGCAAGACCCCTCCACTAATCCTGTGTGGGGAATAATGATCAACACGTTCTGGTCCACTTCCTGACCCGAATGGTAACCGAGTCTCAGATTGATTAGACGGACCCCACTGCTTCTCCCTCCTTCTCTCTCGGACTCTATTATCTACCCGAATAGCTAAGGTGACCAAACGGTCACTAGGCTCTGGATAGGAGATCAGCTCGTCCTTGAGTTGCTCCGACAACCCCTGGTAAAAAGCCGCTTGTAGTGATTCCTCATTCCAACCACTCTCCACAGCCAATGTCCTGAATTCAATCACAAAGTCTGCCACACTGCGAGCTCCTTGGCGAAGAGAGAACAAACGTTTAGCTGCGTCCTTACCTCGGACTGGATGGTCAAAAAGCTTTCTCATCTCTGCCGTGAAACCCTGGTATGACGTCATGCAGGTGTCCCGTCGTTCCCAAACGGCTGAAACCCATTCCAGAGCTCTACCACGCAGCAGCTCAATAACAAAAGCTATCCTAGCCTTATCTGTGGCGTAAGAGTAGGGCTGCAGATCAAAAACTAACCCACACTGCAAAAGAAATGAACGGCATCCTCCCAAATCTCCCTCGTACTTATCCGGTGTCGGAACCTTGGGCTCACGGAAGGAACCCGCTCCCGAATCGGCAGGTGATATGGGTGAAACAGGTGGTGGATGATCCGCCGGCAAACTGAGCTGATCCTGGATACTCGTTAAGCTAGCCGATAAGTTCCGGATTGAACCCGCTATCTCGTGTAGCGCCGTGTTGTGTTGTCCCAACATCTTCTCCTGCTGGGTAATTGCATGGCAAACGGAGTCCAGGTCCGCTGGGTTCATCGCTGGCCGGATCGTTCTGTCAGGGTTTACCAAAATTGGACCCAGAAGCAGACCAGGACAAGGTGAGTATGAAGATGGTGAGTATTTATTAATAAATGAGAACGTGGAGGTAGATAGTTCCAGGTGGTGGAGCGGGCAGCGGAGGTGTGTTGATGGGATTGGATAGGCAGATCCAAGGGATAAACAAAAACTGGCGACGAGCAGACAGGGATGGGATATGGGTTCCGGGTGAATGGCTGTAGCTGATGGGTTACAGGTGCGGGTAATCAGAACTCTCCCAACTGGCTACATTGCCCGGCAACCAGACAGGGTGCGTTCCAGGACGCCGGAAAAAACACTCCAGGACAGAACACAGGCAAAAAACAGACTCATGAAACGGGATTCGTGACAGCGTATGCTCTGAGGACGCGGCACGAACGCCGTCTGGGCCGGCAGCCTTGCGAGGGTTAACGTGTTTAAATGTTTACTCACGTCGGCTACGTTGAAGGAGGGGGGGGGGGGGGGGGTGCACTCCTTGTTAGCGGGCCGCGACGGCACTGTATTATCCTCAAATGTCGTGAAGTAAAAGTTGTCAAAAATATAAATAGTAAAGTACAGATCCCCCCAAAAAACTACTTAAGTAGTACTTTAAAGTATTTTTACTTAAGTACTTTGCACCACTGGCTGAGAGCACAGAGAGGGAAAATGGTATTGCTGTGTTATATTACACAATAACACCAGACCCTGTCTTGTCTGCCACCTGGTGGAGGAGAAGAGAATTACACCTCTTATCTCCGTTTCCTCTTCCTCTCTGACTCTCTCAGGTTGACTTCACTGCTCAGAGCTGCTGTCAATACTACAATACCCCATCTGGTCTGCCACCTGGTGGAGTAGAGGCGCATTACACATACCTTCATTATCTCAGTTTCCTCTTCTTTTCTGTCTGTTTCTATTCTCTCTGGTTGACTTCACATCTGAGAGACAGAGAGAGAGAGAGCATTGAAGAGCTGTCTGAAGGAGAACAACAGAATAGGGAAGGCTCTATCTCTTAGTTCTTAACTCCTCTTCTGTGTCTCTTCTTCGTTGTTCTCTCAAGGCTGCATCTTCTTATCTTATCAAAACCAGTCACATTTTGTCTTCTTTTCTCTCCACCCCTCACCAAACATTGACAGGCTACAGCCCTGAGCTTCTAAGTAAAGCTTTCTTTCTAGTGTGTGTGTGTGCGTGTGCGTGTGCGTGTGTGTGCGTGTGCGTGTGTGTGTGTGTGTGTGTCTCAGAGTGGAACACAGCCATAATAAAAGGATGACTGGCAGTGCGAGGGCTTTTCATGTCCTGGATTTCATATTTTGTCTAGATTTAAGGGATTACAGTTTCTTCCAAGAATATTAATTGGATTTTTCTGGAGCTGTTGTTTGTTTTTTTGTGTCTTGTACCGTTATCAACTGTCATCTTGTCCTGAAAGTAGTGCACTATAAAGGGACTAGGGTTCCATTTGGGAATAGGGTTCCATTTGGGACTAGGGTTCCATTTGGGACTAGGGTTCCATTTGGGAATAGGGTTCCATTTGGGACTAGGGTTCCATTTGGGACTAGGGTTCCATTTGGGACTAGGGTTCCATTTGGGAATAGGGTTCCATTTGGGACTAGGGTTCCATTTGGGAATAGGGTTCCATTTGGGAATAGGGTTCCATTTGGGACTAGGGTTCCATTTGGGAATAGGGTTCCATTTGGGAATAGGGTTCCATTTGGGAATAGGGTTCCATTTGGGACTAGGGTTTCATTTGGGAATAGGGTTCCATTTGGGAATAGGGTTCCATTTGGGAATAGGGTTCCATTTGGGACTAGGGTTCATTTGGGAATAGGGTTCCATTTGGGACTAGGGTTTCATTTGGGAATAGGGTTCCATTTGGGAATAGGGTTTCATTTGGGAATAGGGTTCCATTTGGGAATAGGGTTTCATTTGGGACTAGGGTTCCATTTGGGACTAGGGTTTCATTTGGGACTAGGGTTTCATTTGGGAATAGGGTTCCATTTGGGACTAGGGTTTCATTTGGGACTAGGGTTTCATTTGGGAATAGGGTTCCATTTGGGATGTGCCCATCTACAGCCAACTATGTGAGCTGAGCCAAGTAGTGCACTATAAAGGGAACAGGGTTCCATTTGGAACATACACACACAATTCTTAAAGCACTTTTGACAGTCATCCGTAGATGTGTCTCTATGGGGATGAGAAAGACATATTTGTGTGTACCTGTGTTTCCCAGGTGCTCAGCTTGTCATGTCTTCTCTTTCATCTCTCCCCCAACCCTTGTAGATGCGTCAGGGAGCGTTCCTGACGAGTCATCCGTAGATGTGTCTCTATGGGGATGAGAAAGACATATCTGTGTGTACCTGTGTTTCCCAGGTGCTCAGCTTGTCATGTCTTCTCTTTCGTCTCTCCCCCAACCCTTGTAGATGCGTCAGGGAGCGTTCCTGGTCAATGCAGCGCGGGGAGGGCTGGTGGATGAGAAGGCCCTGGCTCAGGCCCTGAAGGAGGGGAGGATACGTGGCGCTGCCCTGGACGTGCACGAGATAGAACCGTTCAGGTGAGACACACGTGCATGCGTGTATGAGCACACACACACACACACACACACACACACACACACACACACACACACACACACACACACACACACACACACACACACACACACACACACAGTTTACCTGACAGTAACACCTCTACCAGCTCAGTATAGTTTACCTGACAGTAACACCTCCTACCAGCTCAGTATAGTTTACCTGACAGTAACACCTCTACCAGCTCAGTATAGTTTACCTGACAGTAACACCTCCTACCAGCTCAGTATAGTTTACCTGACAGTAACACCTCCTACCAGCTCAGTATAGTTTACCTGACAGTAACACCTCAGTATAGTTTACCTGACAGTAACACCTCAGTATAGTATACCTGACAGTAACACCTCTACCAGCTCAGTATAGTTTACCTGACAGTAACACCTCAGTATAGTTTACCTGACAGTAACACCTCAGTATAGTTTACCTGACAGTAACACCTCTACCAGCTCAGTATAGTTTACATGACAGTAACACCTCCTACCAGCTCAGGGAGTTCTGGTGTCAGGGAGTTCTGGTGTTGAGGGTTAGTTATGGTGTTGAGGGTTAGTTATGGTGTTGAGGGTTAGTTATGGTGTTGAGGGTTAGTTATGGTGTCAGGGAGTATTGGTGTTGAGGGTTAGTTATGGTGTTGAGGGTTAGTTATGGTGTCAGGGAGTTATGGTGTCAGGGAGTTATGGTGTCAGGGAGTTATGGTGTTGAGGGTTAGTTATGGTGTTGAGGGTTAGTTATGGTGTTGAGGGTTAGTTATGGTGTTGTGGGTTAGTTATGGTGTCAGGGAGTTATGGTGTTGAGGGTTAGTTATGGTGTCTGGGAGTTATGGTGTCAGGGAGTTATGGTGTTGAGGGTTAGTTATGGTGTTGAGGGTTAGTTATGGTGTTGAGGGTTAGTTATGGTGTCAGGGAGTTATGGTGTTGAGGGTTAGTTATGGTGTTGAGGGTTAGTTATGGTGTCAGGGAGTTATGGTGTCAGGGAGTTCTGGTGTCAGGGAGTTCTGGTGTCAGGGAGTTCTGGTGTCAGGGAGTTACGGTGTTGAGGGTTAGTTATGGTGTTGAGGGTTAGTTATGGTGTTGAGGGTTAGTTATGGTGTTGAGGGTTAGTTATGGTGTTGAGGGTTAGTTATGGTGTTGAGGGTTAGTTATGGTGTCAGGGAGTTATGGTGTTGAGGGTTAGTTATGGTGTTGAGGGTTAGTTATGGTGTCAGGGAGTTATGGTGTTGAGGGTTAGTTATGGTGTTGAGGGTTAGTTATGGTGTTGAGGGTTAGTTATGGTGTTGAGGGTTAGTTATGGTGTCAGGGAGTTATGGTGTCAGGGAGTTATGGTGTTGAGGGTTAGTTATGGTGTTGAGGGTTAGTTATGGTGTCAGGGAGTTATGGTGTTGAGGGTTAGTTATGGTGTTGAGGGTTAGTTATGGTGTTGAGGGTTAGTTATGGTGTTGAGGGTTAGTTATGGTGTCAGGGAGTTATGGTGTTGAGGGTTAGTTATGGTGTTGAGGGTTAGTTATGGTGTCAGGGAGTTATGGTGTTGAGGGTTAGTTATGGTGTTGAGGGTTAGTTATGGTGTTGAGGGTTAGTTATGGTGTTGAGGGTTAGTTATGGTGTCAGGGAGTTATGGTGTCAGGGAGTTATGGTGTTGAGGGTTAGTTATGGTGTTGAGGGTTAGTTATGGTGTCAGGGAGTTATGGTGTTGAGGGTTAGTTATGGTGTTGAGGGTTAGTTATGGTGTTGAGGGTTAGTTATGGTGTCAGGGAGTTATGGTGCTGAGGGTTAGTTATGGTGTTGAGGGTTAGTTATGGTGTTGAGGGTTAGTTATGGTGTTGAGGGTTAGTTATGGTGTTGAGGGTTAGTTATGGTGTCAGGGAGTTATGGTGTCAGGGAGTTATGGTGTTGAGGGTTAGTTATGGTGTCAGGGAGTTATGGTGTTGAGGGTTAGTTATGGTGTTGAGGGTTAGTTATGGTGTTGAGGGTTAGTTATGGTGTCAGGGAGTTATGGTGTTGAGGGTTAGTTATGGTATTGAGGGTTAGTTATGGTGTTGAGGGTTAGTTATGGTGTTGAGGGTTAGTTATGGTGTTGAGGGTTAGTTATGGTGTCAGGGAGTATTGGTGTTGAGGGTTAGTTATGGTGTTGAGGGTTAGTTATGGTGTCAGGGAGTATTGGTGTTGAGGGTTAGTTATGGTGTTGAGGGTTAGTTATGGTGTCAGGGAGTTATGGTGTCAGGGAGGTATGGTGTCAGGGAGTTATGGTGTTGAGGGTTAGTTCTGGTGTCAGGGAGTTTGGGTTCTACTGTGGACACACATCAACAAGATGTCAACAGAGGACCTGTAATTCCACACTACAGTGGCTCATATAAGTGACATCTTCACACACAACCTAGGACCAGGGAATGGAGGGTGAGTTGGGAGGACTGAGGGAAGAAGAAGGAGAGGAAGTCTCAGCATGTGTTACCAGGGACGGAGAGGAGATGAAGAGAGGAGATGAAGTGAGGAGATGAGGAGATGAGGAAAGGAGATTAGATGAAGAGGCCACTGCCTGATTTGACTGATGGGTCTGATACTTGTCCTCTCTACCCCCCCCCCTCCTCCCCCACCCCCAACCCTCCCCTCTCACTAGTTTTGCTACGGGCCCTCTGAAGGATGCTCCCAACCTGATCTGTACACCACACACAGCCTGGTACAGTGAACAGGCTTCTCTGGAGATGAGAGAGGCAGCTGCCACCGAGATACGAAGAGCCATCAGCGGTACGCCTGTTCCTCAGCACCTCACTAGTCAGGAACCCTGTTTCCCAGCACCTCACTAGTCAGGAACCCTGTTTCCCAGCACCTCACTAGTCAGGAACCCTGTTCCCCAGCACCTCACTAGTCAGGAACCCTGTTTCCCAGCACCTCACTAGTCAGGGACCCTGTTCCCCAGCACCTCACTAGTCAGGGACCAGCACCTCACTAGTCAGGGACCCTGTTCCCCAGCACCTCACTAGTCAGGGACCCTGTACCCCAGCACCTCACTAGTCAGGGACCCTGTTCCCCAGCACCTCACTAGTCAGGGACCAGCACCTCACTAGTCAGGGACCCTGTTTCCCAGTACCTCACTAGTCAGGGACCCTGTACCCCAGCACCTCACTAGTCAGGGACCCTGTACCCCAGCACCTCAGTAGTCAGGGACCCTGTACCCCAGCACCTCACTAGTCAGGAACCCTGTCCCCCAGCACCTCACTAGTCAGGGACCCTGTACCCCAGCACCTCACTAGTCAGGGACCCTGTACCCCAGCACCTCACTAGTCAGGGACCCTGTACCCCTGCACCTCACTAGTCAGGAACCCAGTTCCCCAGCACCTCACTAGTCAGGGACCCTGTTTCCCAGCACCTCACTAGTCAGGGACCCTGTTCCTAGCACCTCACTAGTCAGGGACCCTGTACCCCAGCACCTCACTAGTCAGGGACCCTGTTACCCAGCACCTCACTAGTCAGGAACCCAGTTCCCCAGCACCTCACTAGTCAGGGACCCTGTTCCCAGCACCTCACTAGTCAGGGACCCTGTACCCCAGCACCTCACTAGTCAGGGACCCTGTTCCCCAGCACCTCACTAGTCAGGAACCCTGTTCCCCAGCACCTCACTAGTCAGGGACCCTGTTACCCAGCACCTCACTAGTCAGGGACCCTGTTACCCAGCACCTCACTAGTCAGGGACCCTGTACCCCAGCACCTCACTAGTCAGGGACCCTGTACCCCAGCACCTCACTAGTCAGGGACCCTGTACCCCAGCACCTCACTAGTCAGGGACCCTGTACCCCAGCACCTCACTAGTTAGGAACCCTGTTTCCCAGCACCTCACTAGTTAGGAACCCTGTCCCCCAGCACCTCACTAGTCAGGGACCCTGTTCCCCAGCACCTCACTAGTCAGGGACCCTGTTTCCCAGCACCTCACTAGTCAGGGACCAGCACCTCACTAGTCAGGGACCCTGTTACCCAGCACCTCACTAGTCAGGAACCCTGTACCCCAGCACCTCACTAGTCAGGGACCCTGTCCCCCAGCACCTCACTAGTCAGGGACCCTGTACCCCAGCACCTCACTAGTCAGGGACCCTGTCCCCAGCACCTCACTAGGCAGGGACCCTGTACCCCAGCACCTCACTAGTCAGGGACCCTGTACCCCAGCACCTCACTAGTCAGGGACCCTGTACCCCAGCACCTCACTAGTCAGGGACCCTGTTCCCCAGCACCTCACTAGTTAGGAACCCTGTTTCCCAGCACCTCACTAGTCAGGAACCCTGTCCCCCAGCACCTCACCAGTCAGGGACCCTGTACCCCAGCACCTCACTAGTCAGGGACCAGCACCTCACTAGTCAGGGACCCTGTTTCCCAGTACCTCACTAGTCAGGGACCCTGTTACCCAGCACCTCACTAGTCAGGGACCCTGTCCCCCAGCACCTCACTAGTCAGGAACCCTGTTTCCCAGCACCTCACTAGTCAGGAACCCTGTTTCCCAGCACCTCACTAGTCAGGAACCCTGTTTCCCAGCACCTCACTAGTCAGGAACCCTGTCCCCCAGCACCTCACTAGTCAGGGACCCTGTACCCCAGCACCTCACTAGTCAGGGACCAGCACCTCACTAGTCAGGGACCCTGTTCCCCAGCACCTCACTAGTCAGGGACCCTGTACCCCAGCACCTCACTAGTCAGGGACCCTGTTCCCCAGCACCTCACTAGTCAGGGACCAGCACCTCACTAGTCAGGGACCCTGTTTCCCAGTACCTCACTAGTCAGGGACCCTGTTACCCAGCACCTCACTAGTCAGGGACCCTGTCCCCCAGCACCTCACTAGTCAGGAACCCTGTTTCCCAGCACCTCACTAGTCAGGAACCCTGTCCCCCAGCACCTCACTAGTCAGGGACCCTGTTCCCCAGCACCTCACTAGTCAGGGACCCTGTACCCCAGCACCTCACTAGTCAGGGACCCTGTACCCCAGCACCTCACTAGTCAGGGACCCTGTTCCCCAGCACCTCACTAGTTAGGAACCCTGTTCCCAGCACCTCACTAGTCAGGAACCCTGTCCCCCAGCACCTCACCAGTCAGGGACCCTGTACCCCAGCACCTCACTAGTCAGGGACCAGCACCTCACTAGTCAGGGACCCTGTTTCCCAGTACCTCACTAGTCAGGGACCCTGTTACCCAGCACCTCACTAGTCAGGGACCCTGTCCCCCAGCACCTCACTAGTCAGGGACCCTGTACCCCAGCACCTCACTAGTCAGGGACCCTGTACCCCAGCACCTCAGTAGTCAGGGACCCTGTACCCCAGCACCTCACTAGTCAGGAACCCTGTCCCCCAGCACCTCACTAGTCAGGGACCCTGTACCCCAGCACCTCACTAGTCAGGGACCCTGTACCCCAGCACCTCACTAGTCAGGGACCCTGTACCCCTGCACCTCACTAGTCAGGAACCCAGTTCCCCAGCACCTCACTAGTCAGGGACCCTGTTTCCCAGCACCTCACTAGTCAGGGACCCTGTTCCTAGCACCTCACTAGTCAGGGACCCTGTACCCCAGCACCTCACTAGTCAGGGACCCTGTTACCCAGCACCTCACTAGTCAGGAACCCAGTTCCCCAGCACCTCACTAGTCAGGGACCCTGTTCCCAGCACCTCACTAGTCAGGGACCCTGTACCCCAGCACCTCACTAGTCAGGGACCCTGTTTCCCAGCACCTCACTAGTCAGGGACCCTGTTCCCCAGCACCTCACTAGTCAGGGACCCTGTTCCCCAGCACCTCACTAGTCAGGGACCCTGTACCCCAGCACCTCACTAGTCAGGGACCCTGTACCCCAGCACCTCACTAGTCAGGGACCCTGTTTCCCAGCACCTCACTAGTCAGGGACCCTGTACCCCAGCACCTCACTAGTCAGGAACCCTGTTCCCCAGCACCTCACTAGTCAGGGACCCTGTTACCCAGCACCTCACTAGTCAGGGACCCTGTTACCCAGCACCTCACTAGTCAGGGACCCTGTACCCCAGCACCTCACTAGTCAGGGACCCTGTACCCCAGCACCTCACTAGTCAGGGACCCTGTATCCCAGCACCTCACTAGTCAGGGACCCTGTACCCCAGCACCTCACTAGTTAGGAACCCTGTTTCCCAGCACCTCACTAGTTAGGAACCCTGTCCCCCAGCACCTCACTAGTCAGGGACCCTGTTCCCCAGCACCTCACTAGTCAGGGACCCTGTTTCCCAGCACCTCACTAGTCAGGGACCAGCACCTCACTAGTCAGGGACCCTGTTACCCAGCACCTCACTAGTCAGGAACCCTGTACCCCAGCACCTCACTAGTCAGGGACCCTGTCCCCCAGCACCTCACTAGTCAGGGACCCTGTACCCCAGCACCTCACTAGTCAGGGACCCTGTTCCCCAGCACCTCACTAGGCAGGGACCCTGTACCCCAGCACCTCACTAGTCAGGGACCCTGTACCCCAGCACCTCACTAGTCAGGGACCCTGTACCCCAGCACCTCACTAGTCAGGGACCCTGTTCCCCAGCACCTCACTAGTTAGGAACCCTGTTTCCCAGCACCTCACTAGTCAGGAACCCTGTCCCCCAGCACCTCACCAGTCAGGGACCCTGTACCCCAGCACCTCACTAGTCAGGGACCAGCACCTCACTAGTCAGGGACCCTGTTTCCCAGTACCTCACTAGTCAGGGACCCTGTTACCCAGCACCTCACTAGTCAGGGACCCTGTCCCCCAGCACCTCACTAGTCAGGAACCCTGTTTCCCAGCACCTCACTAGTCAGGAACCCTGTCCCCCAGCACCTCACTAGTCAGGGACCCTGTACCCCAGCACCTCACTAGTCAGGGACCCTGTACCCCAGCACCTCACTAGTCAGGGACCCTGTACCCCAGCACCTCACTAGTCAGGGACCCTGTTCCCCAGCACCTCACTAGTCAGGGACCAGCACCTCACTAGTCAGGGACCCTGTTTCCCAGTACCTCACTAGTCAGGGACCCTGTTACCCAGCACCTCACTAGTCAGGGACCCTGTCCCCCAGCACCTCACTAGTCAGGGACCCTGTTCCCCAGCACCTCACTAGTCAGGGACCCTGTTCCCCAGCACCTCACTAGTCAGGGACCCTGTACCCCAGCACCTCACTAGTCAGGGACCCTGGTCCCCAGCACCTCACTAGTCAGGGACCCTGTTTCCCAGTACCTCACTAGTCAGGGACCCTGTTACCCAGCACCTCACTAGTCAGGGACCCTGTCCCCCAGCACCTCACTAGTCAGGAACCCTGTTTCCCAGCACCTCACTAGTCAGGAACCCTGTCCCCCAGCACCTCACTAGTCAGGGACCCTGTACCCCAGCACCTCACTAGTCAGGGACCCTGTACCCCAGCACCTCACTAGTCAGGGACCCTGTACCCCAGCACCTCACTAGTCAGGGACCCTGTTCCCCAGCACCTCACTAGTCAGGGACCAGCACCTCACTAGTCAGGGACCCTGTTTCCCAGTACCTCACTAGTCAGGGACCCTGTTACCCAGCACCTCACTAGTCAGGGACCCTGTCCCCCAGCACCTCACTAGTCAGGGACCCTGTTCCCCAGCACCTCACTAGTCAGGGACCCTGTTCCCCAGCACCTCACTAGTCAGGGACCCTGTACCCCAGCACCTCACTAGTCAGGGACCCTGTTCCCCAGCACCTCACTAGTCAGGAACCCTGTCCCACAGCACCTCACTAGTCAGGGACCCTGTACCCCAGCACCTCACTAGTCAGGGACCCTGTACCCCAGCACCTCACTAGTCAGGGACCCTGTACCCCTGCACCTCACTAGTCAGGAACCCAGTTCCCCAGCACCTCACTAGTCAGGGACCCTGTTTCCCAGCACCTCACTAGTCAGGGACCCTGTTCCTAGCACCTCACTAGTCAGGGACCCTGTACCCCAGCACCTCACTAGTCAGGGACCCTGTTACCCAGCACCTCACTAGTCAGGAACCCAGTTCCCCAGCACCTCACTAGTCAGGGACCCTGTTTCCCAGCACCTCACTAGTCAGGAACCCAGTTCCCCAGCACCTCACTAGTCAGGGACCCTGTTCCCCAGCACCTCACTAGTCAGGGACCCTGTTCCCCAGCACCTCACTGGTCAGGGACCCTGTTACCCAGCACCTCACTAGTCAGGGACCCTGTTCCCCAGCACCTCACTAGTCAGGGACCCTGTACCCCAGCACCTCACTAGTCAGGGACCCTGTTCCCCAGCACCTCACTAGTCAGGGACCCTGTACCCCAGCACCTCACTAGTCAGGGACCCTGTACCCCAGCACCTCACTAGTCAGGAACCCTGTTCCCCAGCACCTCACTAGTCAGGGAGCCTGTTACCCAGCACCTCACTAGTCAGGGACCCTGTTACCCAGCACCTCACTAGTCAGGGAGCCTGTTACCCAGCACCTCACTAGTCAGGGACCCTGTTTCCCAGCACCTCACTAGTCAGGGACCCTGTACCCCAGCACCTCACTAGTCAGGGACCCTGTACCCCAGCACCTCACTAGTTAGGAACCCTGTTTCCCAGCACCTCACTAGTTAGGAACCCTGTCCCCCAGCACCTCACTAGTCAGGGACCCTGTACCCCAGCACCTCACTAGTCAGGGACCCTGTTCCCCAGCACCTCACTAGTCAGGGACCAGCACCTCACTAGTCAGGGACCCTGTTACCCAGCACCTCACTAGTCAGGAACCCTGTACCCCAGCACCTCACTAGTCAGGGACCCTGGTCCCCAGCACCTCACTAGTCAGGGACCCTGTCCCCAGCACCTCACTAGTCAGGGACCCTGTTTCCCCAGCACCTCACTAGGCAGGGACCCTGTACCCCAGCACCTCACTAGTCAGGGACCCTGTTTCCCAGCACCTCACTAGTCAGGGACCCTGTACCCCAGCACCTCACTAGTCAGGGACCCTGTTCCCCAGCACCTCACTAGTCAGGAACCCAGTTCCCCAGCACCTCACTAGTCAGGGACCCTGTTACCCAGCACCTCACTAGTCAGGGACCCTGTTCCCCAGCACCTCACTGGTCAGGGACCCTGTTACCCAGCACCTCACTGGTCAGGGACCCTGTTACCCAGCACCTCACTAGTCAGGGACCCTGTTCCCCAGCACCTCACTAGTCAGGGACCCTGTTCCCCAGCACCTCACTAGTCAGGGACCCTGTACCCCAGCACCTCACTAGTCAGGGACCCTGTTTCCCAGCACCTCACTAGTCAGGAACCCTGTTTCCCAGCACCTCACTAGTCAGGGAGCCTGTTACCCAGCACCTCACTAGTCAGGGACCCTGTTACCCAGCACCTCACTAGTCAGGGACCCTGTACCCCAGCACCTCACTAGTCAGGGACCCTGTTCCCCAGCACCTCACTAGTCAGGGACCCTGTACCCCAGCACCTCACTAGTCAGGGACCCTGTACCCCAGCACCTCACTAGTTAGGAACCCTGTTTCCCAGCACCTCACTAGTCAGGAACCCTGTCCCCCAGCACCTCACTAGTCAGGGACCCTGTACCCCAGCACCTCACTAGTCAGGGACCCATACCCCAGCACCTCACTAGTCAGGGACCAGCACCTCATTAGTCAGGGACCAGCACCTCACTAGTCAGGGACCCTGTTACCCAGCACCTCACTAGTCAGGAACCCTGTACCCCAGCACCTCACTAGTCAGGGACCCTGTTCCCCAGCACCTCACTAGTCAGGGACCCTGTTCCCAGCACCTCACTAGTCAGGGACCCTGTACCCCAGCACCTCACTAGGCAGGGACCCTGTACCCCAGCACCTCACTAGTCAGGGACCCTGTTCCCCAGCACCTCACTAGTCAGGGACCCTGTAACCCCAGCACCTCACTAGTCAGGGACCCTGTTCCCCAGCACCTCACTAGTTAGGAACCCTGTTTCCCAGCACCTCACTAGTCAGGAACCCTGTCCCCCAGCACCTCACCAGTCAGGGACCCTGTTTCCCAGCACCTCACTAGTCAGGGACCCTGTACCCCAGCACCTCACTAGTCAGGGACCCTGTATCCCAGCACCTCACTAGTCAGGGACCCTGTACCCCAGCACCTCACTAGTCAGGGACCCTGTACCCCAGCACCTCACTCTAGTCAAAGGGAACCCTGTATCCCAGCACCTCAACTAGTCAGGAAACCCAGTTCCCAGGCACCTCACTAGTCAGGGACCCTGTTCTCCAGCAACCGCAACTAGTCAGGGACCCTGTCCCCAGCACCTCACTAGTCAGAGGACCGCCTGTTCCCAGCACAACCTCACTAGTCAGGAACCTGTACCCCCAGCACCTTCACTAGTCAAGGGACCCTGTAACCCCAGCACCTCACTAGTCAGGAACCCTGTTTCCTCAGGCAACCTCACTAGTCATGGACCTGTTTTTTCCCGTAATAGCCTTTGCTCCACCTCACTAGTCAGGAACCATGTTCCCCAGCACCTCACTAGTCAGGAACCCTGTTCCTCAGCACCTCACTAGTCAGGGACCCTGTTCCTCAGCACCTCACTAGTCAGGGACCAGCACCTCACTAGTCAGGGACCCTGTTCCTCAGCACCTCACTAGTCAGGGACCCTGCTCCCCAGCACCTCACTAGTCAGGGACCCTGTTCCTCAGCACCTCACTAGTCAGGGACCCTGCTCCCCAGCACCTCACTAGTCAGGGACCATGTACCCCAGCACCTCACTAGTTAGGGACCCTGTTCCCCAGCACCTCACTAGTCAGGGACCCTGTTCCTCAGCACCTCACTAGTCAGGGACCCTGTCCCCCAGCACCTCACTAGTCAGGAACCCTGTTGCCCAGCACCTCACTAGTCAGGGACCCTGTTCTCCAGCACCTCACTAGTCAGGGACCAGCACCTCACTAGTCAGGGACCCTGTTCCTCAGCACCTCCTAGTCAGAACCCTGTTCCCACACCTCACTAGTCAGGAACCCTGTTCCCAAACCTCACTAGTCAGGGACCCTGTTCCTCACACCTCACAGTCAGGAACCCTGTTCCCAGCACCTCTACTATCAGGACCCTGTTCTCACACCGTCACTAGTCAGACCCTGTTCCTCACACCTCACTAGTCAGGGACCCTGTTCTCAGCACCTCACTATCAGGTGACCAGCACCTCACTATAGTCGGACCCTGTTCCTCAGCACCTCACTAGTCAGGGACCCTGCTCCCCAGCACCTCACTAGTCAGGGACCCTGTTCCTCAGCACCTCACTAGTCAGGGACCCTGCTCCCCAGCACCTCACTAGTCAGGGACCATGTCCCCCAGCACCTCACTAGTAGGGACCCAGTTCCCCAGCACCTCACTAGTCAGGGACCCTGTTCCTCAGCACCTCACTAGTCAGGGACCCTGTCCCCCAGCACCTCACTAGTCAGGAACCCTGTTGCCCAGCACCTCACTAGTCAGGGACCCTGTTCTCCAGCACCTCACTAGTCAGGGACCAGCACCTCACTAGTCAGGGACCCTGTTCCTCAGCACCTCACTAGTCAGGAACCCTGTTCCTCAGCACCTCACTAGTCAGGAACCCTGTTCCTCAGCACCTCACTAGTCAGGGACCCTGTTCCTCAGCACCTCACCAGTCAGGAACCCTGTTCCCCAGCACCTCACTAGTCAGGAACCCTGTTCCTCAGCACCTCACTAGTCAGGGACCCTGTTCCTCAGCACCTCACTAGTCAGGAACCCTGTTCCTCAGCACCTCACTAGTCAGGAGCCTGTTACCCACACTCACAGTCAGGGACCCTGTTACCCCGCACCTCACTATCAGGGACCTGTTACCAGCACCTCACTAGTCAGGGACCCTGTTTCCCAGCACCTCACTAGTCGGGACCCTGTACCCCAGCACCTCACTAGTCAGGACCCTGTCCCCAGCACCTCACTAGTTGGGAACCCTGTTTCCCAGCACCTCACTAGTAGGAACCCTGTCCCCAGCACCTCACTAGTCAGGGACCCTGTTCCCAGCACCCTCACTAGTCAGGGACCCTGTTCCCCAGCACCTCACTAGTCAGGGACCAGCCCTCACTAGTCAGGACCTGTTACCAGCACTCACTAGTCAGGAACCCTTTACCCCAGCACCTCACTAGTCAGGACCTGTTCCCCAGCACCTCACTAGTCAGGGACCCTGTCCCCAGAGCACCTCACTAGTCAGGGACCCTGTTCCCCCACACCTCACTAGGCAGGGACCCTGTACCCCAGCACCTCACTAGTCGAGGACCCTGTTCCCAGCACCTCACTATCAGGGACCCTTTACCAGCACCTCACTAGTCAGAGACCCTGTTACCCAGCACCTCACTAGTCAGGGACCCTGTTCCCCAGCACCTCAGTAGTCAGGGACCCTGGTCCCCAGCACCTCACTAGTCAAGGACCCTGTACCCCAGCAACTCACTAGTCAGGGACCAGCACCTCACTAGTCAGGGACCCTGTACCCCAGCACCTCAGCAGTCAGGGACCCTGTTCCCCAGCACCTCACTAGTCAGAGACCCTGTTACCCAGCACCTCACTAGTCAGGAACCCTGTTCCCCAGCACCTCACTCATCAGGAACCCTGTTTCCCAGCACCTCACTAGTCAGGAACCCTGTGCCCCAGCACCTCACTAGTCAGGGACCCTGTTACCCAGCACCTCACTAGTCAGGAACCCTGTACCCCAGCACCTCACTAGTCAGAGACACTGTTACCCAGCACCTCACTAGTCAGGAACCCTGTCCCCCAGCACCTCACTAGTCAGGGACCCTGTACCCCAGCACCTCACTAGTCAGGGACCCTGTTACCCAGCACCTCACTAGTCAGGGACCCTGTACCCCAGCACCTCACTAGTCAGGACCCTGTCCCCAGCACCTACTAGTCAGGGACCCTGTACCCCAGCACCTCACTAGTCAGGGACCCTGTACCCCAGCACCTCACTAGTCAGGGACCAGCACCTCACTAGTCAGGGACCAGCACCTCACTAGTCAGGGACCAGCACCTCACTAGTCAGGAACCCTGTTCCCCAGCACCTCACTAGTCAGGGACCATGTTGCCCAGCACCTCACTAGTCAGGGACCCTGTTACCCAACACCTCACTAGTCAGGAACCCTGTTCCCCAGCACCTCACTAGTCAGGAACCCTGTTTCCCAGCACCTCAGTAGTCAGGAACCCTGTTCCCCAGCACCTCACTAGTCAGGAACCCTGTTTCCCAGCACCTCAGTAGTCAGGAACCCTGTTTCCCAGCACCTCACTAGTCAGGAACCCTGTTCCCCAACACCTCACTAGTCAGGAACCCTGTTTCCCAGCACCTCACTAGTCAGGGACCCTGTATCCCAGCACCTCACTAGTCAGGGACCCTGTCCCCCAGCACCTCACTAGTCAGGGACCCTGTTGCCCAGCACCTCACTAGTCAGGGACCCTGTCCCCCAACACCTCACTAGTCAGGGACCCTGTTCCTCAGTACCCCAGATAACATCCACATTGTTAAATAACAACTTTAATTAGTGATTGTGTTGCCAGGCCATACTACCGGTCAAAAGTTTTAGAACACCTACTCATTCAAGCGTTTTTCTTTATTTTTACTATTTTATACATTGTAGAATAATAAGTGAAAAAAAACTATGAAATAACACATATGGAATCATGTAGTAACCAAAAAAGCGTTAAACAAATCAAAAATCGATTTTATATTTTAGTTTCTTTAAAGTAGCCACTCTTTGCCTTGATGACAGCTTTGTACACTCTTGGCATTCTCTCAACCAGCTTCATGAGGTAGTCACCTGGAATGCATTTCAATTAACATGTGTGCCTTGTTAAAAGTTAATTTGTGGAATTTCTTTCCTTCTTAAGCTAATATCTCTACATCCCATAGCTAACATCTCTCCATCCCATAGCTAACATCTCTCCATCCCATAGCTAACATCTCTCCATCCCATAGCTAACATCTCTCCATTCCATAGCTAACATCTCTCCATCCCATAGCTAGCATCTCTCCATCCCATAGTGAACATCTGTCCATCCCATAGCTAACATCTCTCCATCCATCTGTCCATTCCATAGCTAACATCTCTCCATCCCATAGCTAACATCTGTCCATCCCATAGCTAACATCTCTCCATCCCATAGCTAGCATCTCTCCATCCCATAGCTAACATCTCTCCATCCCATAGCCAGCATCTCTCCATCCATCTCTCCATCCCATAGCTAACATCTCTCCATCCCATAGCTAGCATCTCTCCATCCCATAGCTAACATCTCTCCATCCCATAGCTAACATCTCTCCATCCCATACTAACCTCCTCCATAATGCTAGCATCTCTCCATCCCATAGCTAACATCTCTCCATCCCATAGCTAACATCTCTCCATCCCATAGCTAACATCTCTCCATCCCATAGCTAACATCTCTCCATCCCATAGCTACGCTCTCCATCCCATAGCTAGCATCTCTCCATCCCATAGCTATACATGCATCATCTCTCCATCCATAGCTAACATCTCTCCATCCCATAGCTAACATCTCTCCATCCCATAGCTAGCATCTCTCCATCCCATAGCTAACATCTCTCCATCCCATAGCTAGCATCTCTCCATCCCATAGCTAACATCTCTCCATCCCATAGCTAACATCTCTCCATCCATCTCTCCATCCCATAGCTAGCATCTCTCCATCCCATAGCTAGCATCTCTCCATCCCATAGCTAACATCTCTCCATCCCATAGCTAACATCTGTCCATCCCATAGCTAACATCTGTCCATCCCATAGCTAACATCTGTCCATCCCATAGCTAACATCTCTCCATCCCATAGCTAACATCTCTCCATCCCATAGCTAACATCTGTCCACCCATCTCTCCATCCCATAGCTAACATCTGTCCATCCCATAGCTAACATCTGTCCATCCCATAGCTAACATCTCTCCATCCCATAGCTCACATCTCTCCATCCCATAGCTAACATCTCTCCATCCCATAGCTAACATCTCTCCATCCCATAGCTAACATCTCTCCATCCCATAGCTAACATCTCTCCATCCCATAGCTAACATCCGTCCATCCATCTCTCCATCCCATAGCTAGCATCTCTCCATCCCATAGCTAACATCTCTCCATCCCATAGCTAACATCTCTCCATCCCATAGCTAACATCTCTCCATCCCATAGCTAACATCTCTCCATCCCATAGCTAACATCTGTCCATCCCATAGCTAACATCTCTCCATCCCTTCTTTATTCCCTTTTAATCACTCTGATGATGATTCTGGTTGGTGCTCTGTATTAGAACTAGCCATTTGTCTCTCTCTCTCTCTCTGTGTGTCTTTACCTCTCTCTCTCTCTCCATGTTTCTTAATCTATCTCCCTCTCCTCCCTCCATCTCCCCACTTTCTCTCTCTCTCCATCGCAGGCCGCATCCCTGACAGCCTAAGAAACTGTGTGAATAAGGAGTTCTTTGTGACCACAGGACCGTGGGCAGTAATGGACCAGCAAGGTGTCCACCCAGAGCTCAATGGCACCGCCTACAGGTAGGCTGAGGAAGCACAGCTACAAGTGTGACATCTACTGTCTGTCTGTCTGTCTGTCTGTCTGTCTGTCTGTCTGTCTGTCTGTCTGTTTTAACCTGTCTGTCTGTCTGTCTGTCTGTCTGTCTGTCTGTCTGTCTGTCTGTCTGTCTGTCGGTTTTAACTGCAACCCTGTTCCTGGAGAGATACCCTCCTGTAGGTTTTAACTCCAACCCTGTTCCTGGAGAGATACCCTCCTGTAGGTTTTAACTCCAACCCTGTTCCTGGAGAGATACCCTCCTGTAGGTTTACACTCCAACCCTGTTCCTGGAGAGATACCCTCCTGTAGGTTTTAACAGGACAGCTCTAGTAGCAGGACAGCTCTAGTAGCAGGGTCTAGTAACAGGACAGCTGTAGTAACAGGACAGCTCTAGTCTAGTAACAGGACAGCTCTAGTAACAGGGTCTAGTAACAGGACAGCTGTAGTAACAGGACAGCTCTAGTCTAGTAACAGGACAGCTCTAGTAACAGGGTCTAGTAACAGGACAGCTCTAGTAACAGGGTCTAGTAACAGGACAGCTCTAGTAACAGGGTCTAGTAACAGGGTCTAGTAACAGGGTCTAGTAACAGGACAGCTCTAGTAACAGGGTCTAGTAACAGGGTCTAGTAACAGGGTCTAGTAACAGGGTCTAGTAACAGGACAGCTCTAGTAAACAGGGCTAGTACAGGTCTAGTAACAGGGTCTAGTAACAGGGTCTAGTAACAGGGTCTAGTAACAGGACAGCTCTAGTAACAGGACAGCTCTAGTAACAGGGTCTAGTAACAGGGTCTAGTAACAGGACAGCTCTAGTAACAGGGTCTAGTAACAGGGTCTAGTAACAGGGTCTAGTAACAGGGTCTAGTAACAGGACAGCTCTAGTAACAGGGTCTAGTAACAGGGTCTAGTAACAGGACAGCTCTAGTAACAGGGTCTAGTAACAGGGTCTAGTAACAGGGTCTAGTAACAGGGTCTAGTAACAGGGTCTAGTAACAGGACAGCTCTAGTAACAGGGTCTAGTAACAGGACAGCTCTAGTAACAGGGTCTAGTAACAGGACAGCTCTAGTAACAGGACAGCTCTAGTAACAGGGTCTAGTAACAGACGCTTCTAGTAACAGGGTCTAGTAACAGAGACTAGGGTCTAACGGGTCTAGTAAACAGGTCTAGTAACAGGGTCTAGTAACAGGTCTAGTAACAGGGTCTAGTAACAGGGTCTAGTAACAGGTCAGTAACAGGACGCTCTAGTAACAGGTCTAGTAACAGGGTCAGTAACAGGGTCTAGTAACAGGGTCTAGTAACAGGGTCTAGTAACAGGGTCTAGTAACAGGACAGCTGTAGTAACAGGGTCTAGTAACAGGACAGCTGTAGTAACAGGGTCTAGTAACAGGACAGCTCTAGTAACAGGGTCTAGTAACAGGACAGCTCTAGTAACAGGGTCTAGTAACAGGGTCTAGTAACAGGGTCTAGTAACAGGGTCTAGTAACAGGGTCTAGTAACAGGACAGCTCTAGTAACAGGACAGCTCTAGTAACAGGGTCTAGTAACAGGGTCTAGTAACAGGACAGCTCTAGTAACAGGGTCTAGTAACAGGGTCTAGTAACAGGGTCTAGTAACAGGGTCTAGTAACAGGACAGCTGTAGTAACAGGACAGCTCTAGTAACAGGACAGCTGTAGTAACAGGGTCTAGTAACAGGACAGCTCTAGTAACAGGACAGCTCTAGTCTAGTAACAGGACAGCTGTAGTAACAGGACAGCTGTAGTAACAGGGTCTAGTAACAGGGTCTAGTAACAGGGTAACAGGGTCTAGTAACAGGGTAACAGGGTCTAGTAACAGGACAGCTCTAGTAACAGGGTCTAGTAACAGGGTAACAGGGTTGGAGAGCCCTGATAGAGCGTTACCTCTTACCCCTTCACCATGTGACCTCCCTGGATGTTGATCTGATCTCAGTCTGTCCACCTCCATGTGCTTCTCTCACACAGCCAAGCCAACCAAACTCTGCACGCCCTAACAACCGGTGTTCCTCAAGACAAAATGTAATACCTTTTAGCACTCAGGTAAATACTGTGTGATGATGCGTGCCCGCCTCGTTCTGCCAGGCCTGGATATACTACGACCATAGAAATATAATCTATAGAACGGTTCTCCCCATTCATTCTACAGATTGTATTTCTATGACTAGAACCTCTCTGTTTCTCATCCTATTTGCTGTGGACTGTAATGTTGTTATCGCCCTCTGTTGTGTTCTCTAAAAACATCCCTTTAGCGTAGAAATAAACCAACTTCTGAGTAGATTTACTTCCTTCCGCAGAGCTCTATTCAACCATACCTCCTCTTTGCTCCCTGTGGAGCATAAGGTGACAACAAGTCCACACTTGTTGCATAGATTTATACGCTAGCAAAGGTAGTGTTCCCCAACCCCCTCTTCCATTAGATAGACCGACCCCCTCTACCATTAGACAGACCGACCCCCTCTTCCATTAGACAGACCGACCCCCTCTTCCATTAGACAGACCGACCACCCCCTCTTCCATTAGACAGACCGACCCCCCTCTACCATTAGACGGACCGACCCCCTCTTCCATTAGACGGACCGACCCCGTCTTCCATTAGACGGACGACCCCCCCCTCTTCCATTAGACGGACCCGAACCCCTCTTCCATTAGACGGACCGACCCCCTCTTCCATTAGGACAGACCGGACCCCCTCTTCCATTAGACAGACCGACCCCCCTATTCCATTAGGACCGACCGGACCCCCTCTACCCCATTAGACGTCCCCCGACCGACCCCCTCTTCCAATTAGACGGACCGACCCCCTCTTCCATTAGACGGACCGACCTCCTCTACCATTAGACGGACCGACCCCCTCTCCATTTAGACAGACCGACCCCCTCCTCCATTAGACGGACCGACCCCCTCTCCATTAGACGGACCGACCCCCCTCTTTTCATTAGACGGACCGACCCCCTCTACCATTAGACGGACCGACCCCCTCTTCCATTGACGGACCGACCCCCTTTCCATTAGACGGACCGACCCCCCTCTTCCATTAGACGGACCGACCCCCTCTTCCATTAGACGGACCGGACCCCCTCTTCCATTAGACGGACGACCCCCTCTCCATTAGACGGACCGACCCCCCTCTACCATTAGACGGACCGACCCCCTCTTCCATTAGACAGACCGACCCCCTCTACATTAGACAGACCGACCCCCTCTACCATTAGACAGACCGACCCCATCTTCCATTAGACAGACCGACCCCCTCTTCCATTAGACAGACAGACCCCATCTTCCATTAGACAGACCAACCCCCTCTTCCATTAGACAGACCGATCCCCTCTACCATTAGATGGACCCCCTCTTCCATTAGACAGACCAACCCCCTCTTCCATTAGACAGACCCCCTCCTCCATTAGACAGACCGACCCCCTCTACCATTAGACAGACCCCCTCCTCCATTAGACAGACCGACCCCCTCTTCCATTAGACCGACCCCCTCCTCCATTAGACAGACCGACCCCCTCTTCCATTAGACAGACCGACCCCCTCTACCATTAGACAGACCGACCCCCTCTATCATTAGACAGACCAACCCCCTCTACCATTAGACAGACCAACCCCCTCCTCCATTAGACCGACCCCCTCTACCATTAGACAGACCCCCTCCTCCATTAGACAGACCGACCCCCTCTACCATTAGACAGACCCCCTCCTCCATTAGACAGACCGACCCCCTCTTCCATTAGACCGACCCCCTCCTCCATTAGACCGACCCCCTCCTCCATTAGACAGACCGACCCCCTCCTCCATTAGACAGACCGACCCCCTCCTCCATTAGACAGACCGACCCCCTCTACCATTAGACAGACCGACCCCCTCTACCATTAGACAGACCGACCCCCTCTACCATTAGACAGACCGACCCCCTCTTCCATTAGACAGACCGACCCCCTCTACCATTAGACAGACCGACCCCCTCTTCCATTAGACAGACCGACCCCCTCTTCCATTAGACAGACCGACCCCCTCTTCCATTAGACAGACCGACCCCCTCTTCCATTAGACAGACCGACCCCCTCTTCCATTAGACAGACCGACCCCCTCTTCCGTTAGACAGACCGACCCCCTCTACCGTTAGACAGACCGACCCCCTCTTCCGTTAGACAGACCCCCTCCTCCATTAGACAGACCGACCCCCTCTACCATTAGACAGACCCCCTCCTCCATTAGACAGACCGACCCCCTCTTCCATTAGACGGACCGACCCCCTCCTCCATTAGACAGACCGACCCCCTCTACCATTAGACAGACCGACCCCCTCTTCCATTAGACAGACCGACCCCATCTTCCATTAGACAGACCGACCCCCTCTACCATTAGACAGACCGACCCCCTCTATCATTAGACAGACCAACCCCCTCTACCATTAGACAGACCAACCCCCTCCTCCATTAGACCGACCCCCTCTACCATTAGACAGACCCCCTCCACCATTAGACAGACCGACCCCCTCTACCATTAGACAGACCCCCTCCTCCATTAGACAGACCGACCCCCTCTTCCATTAGACCGACCCCCTCCTCCATTAGACCGACCCCCTCCTCCATTAGACAGACCGACCCCCTCCACCATTAGACAGACCGACCCCCTCTTCCATTAGACAGACCGACCCCCTCTTCCATTAGACAGACCCCCTCCTCCATTAGACAGACCGACCCCCTCTTCCATTAGACCGACCCCCTCCTCCATTAGACCGACCCCCTCCTCCATTAGACAGACCGACCCCCTCTACCATTAGACAGACCGACCCCCTCTTCCATTAGACAGACCGACCCCCTCTTCCATTAGACAGACCGACCCCCTCTACCATTAGACAGACCGACCCCCTCTACCATTAGACAGACCGACCCCCTCTACCATTAGACAGACCGACCCCCTCTTCCATTAGACAGACCGACCCCCTCTACCATTAGACAGACCGACCCCCTCTACCATTAGACAGACCGACCCCCTCTTCCATTAGACAGACCGACCCCCTCTTCCATTAGACAGACCGACCCCCTCTTCCATTAGACAGACCGACCCCCTCTTCCATTAGACAGACCGACCCCCTCTTCCATTAGACAGACCCCCTCCTCCATTAGACAGACCGACCCCCTCTACCATTAGACAGACCCCCTCCTCCATTAGACAGACCGACCCCCTCTTCCATTAGACGGACCGACCCCCTCCTCCATTAGACAGACCGACCCCCTCCTCCATTAGACAGACCGACCCCCTCTTCCATTAGACAGACCGACCCCCTCCTCCATTAGACAGACCGACCCCCTCTACCATTAGACAGACCGACCCCCTCTACCATTAGACAGACCAACCCCCTCTATCATTAGACAGACCAACCCCCTCTACCATTAGACAGACCAACCCCCTCCTCCATTAGACCGACCCCCTCTACCATTAGACAGACCCCCTCCTCCATTAGACAGACCGACCCCCTCTACCATTAGACAGACCCCCTCCTCCATTAGACAGACCGACCCCCTCTTCCATTAGACCGACCCCCTCCTCCATTAGACCGACCCCCTCCTCCATTAGACAGACTGACCCCCTCTACCATTAGACAGACCGACCCCCTCTACCATTAGACAGACCGACCCCCTCTTCCATTAGACAGACCGACCCCCTCTTCCATTAGGCAGACCGACCCCCTCTTCCATTAGACAGACCGACCCCCTCTTCCATTAGACAGACCGACCCCCTCTTCCATTAGACAGACCGACCCCCTCCTCCATTAGACAGACCGACCCCCTCTTCCATTAGACAGACCGACCCCCTCTTCCATTAGACAGACCGACCCCTCTTCCATTAGACGGACCGACCCCTCTTCCATTAGACGGACCGACCCCCTCTTCCATTAGACGGACCGACCCCCTCTTCCATTAGACGGACCGACCTCCTCTACCATTAGACGGACCGACCCCCTCTTCCATTAGACGGACCGACCCCCTCTTCCATTAGACCGACCCCCTCCTCCATTAGACCGACCCCCTCTTCCATTAGACAGACCGACCCCCTCCTCCATTAGACCGACCCCCTCTTCCATTAGACGGACCGACCCCCTCTTTCATTAGACGGACCGACCCCCTCTTTCATTAGACGGACCGACCCCCTCTTCCATTAGACGGACCGACCCCCTCTTCCATTAGACAGACCGACCCCCTCTTCCATTAGACAGACCGACCCCCTCTTCCATTAGACAGACCGACCCCCTCTTCCATTAGACAGACCGACCCCCTCTACCATTAGACGGACCGACCCCCTCTTCCATTAGACGGACCGACCCCCTCTTCCATTAGACGGACCGACCTCCTCTACCATTAGACGGACCGACCCCCTCTTCCATTAGACAGACCGACCCCCTCCTCCATTAGACGGACCGACCCCCTCTTCCATTAGACGGACCGACCCCCTCTTTCATTAGACGGACCGACCCCCTCTACCATTAGACGGACCGACCCCCTCTTCCATTAGACGGACCGACCCCCTCTTCCATTAGACGGACCGACCCCCTCTTCCATTAGACGGACCGACCCCCTCTTCCATTAGACGGACCGACCCCCTCTTCCATTAGACGGACCGACCCC
>NW_024060142.1:176209-198709 GCF_016432855.1 Salvelinus namaycush
AACCGGAGTATTCCTGTGTCTTCAGAATTGCGATGGAACAGAGCTCGCTCTCACGTGAATGCGCATGGTCAGAGCATGGTTTCTTCATGGCAGACCTGACTCATTCCTCTCTCCTTCGGCCCCACTAAACAGTAGAGGCATCAGACAAGGTTCTAACGACTGTTGACATCTAGTGGAAGCCTTAGGAAGTGCAACATTACCAATATCCCACTGTATCTTCAATAGGAGCAGAGTTGAAAATCGACCAACCTCAGATTTCCCACTTCCTGGTTGGAATTCTTCTCAGGTTTTTGCCTGCCTGATGAGATCTGTTATACTCACAAACATCATTCAAACAGTTTTAGAAACTTCAGAGTGTTTTCTATACAAATCTACATTTACATTACATTTAAGTCATTTAGCAGACGCTCTTATCCAGAGCGACTTACAAATTGGTGCATTCACCTTATGATATCCAGTGGAACAACCACTTTACTAATAATATGCATATTCTAGCTTTTATGGCTTTGTAGCAGGCCGTTTACTCTGGGCATGCTTTTCATCCGGACGTGAAAATATCCTACCCCAAAGAAGTTAAGATATCAAATTATATTTGTGGATGAATTTACTTCTGCCAGATGCCTTTTATTATGTTTTTTGCACGTTGAACATTCAAAAAGCCGACAAAAGTTTTTTTTTAAACGACAAGGCTACTTCCTAGAAAATGGCGTGACACTTTCTTAGCGTATAGCGTGCTGGACTTAAAAGATAATTTACGATTGATCTGACAAACACCTTGCAGCTCAGCCACCTTCCACCACAGATAGAAGGCTGCCACTGGTGGATGCTGTGGATTGAGACACAGCCCATGCAAAAATAATATATATATATTATATCTCTAGCTTAAACAGACAGATTTAATGGGAATATTTGTATTTACTATGCTAATAGATTTTTCCGTGGGGGCCACGGACATCGACTCTAAGGGGTAAAAGTTGCACAGCCGACAAAAAGCGCGATGAGATTGAATCCCGGGCCATTGTTGGAGTCGTGGTTACCATTGTTGGAGTCGTGGTTACCATTGTTGGAGTCGTGGTTACCATTGTTGGAGTCGTGGTTACAGTATTAAACCGTCAGAGAACATCAGCTGTTGAGGTTTAATACAAAGGGCTGTTAACCCAATAATACAGCACATTAAAAACACATTAAAAATATTCAAAATACATCAATAACACATGCTAAATACATCTATAATACATTATTTTGTAAGTTCCAAGGTAAAACAGTATTGTTCCATATCGTCCAGGTCAGTCAGTGTTCAACAACACGTGTTTCTCCAACGGTCTGATTGTAGTTAATCATATCAGATTTATTGGGAGTTGGACACACGGCGCTCCAGAGACAACAGGAGTCCGTTCAGTTTATTACGGAGGGATTCCACTCCTCTCAGAGATTTAGGATTCAATCTGATCGCGAGTTATATGCATTGTGTTTTTTTTATTTTTAAAGGTGATTTCTGATTGAGCCGTCACATGCAGCGTTTTACCGTGAATGGGATCTCCACGGACGCAGTAACATGACCTTAACAAGCTGCGTTGTCGATGGCGTTTTCAACGGATTGAATCCCAGCCCTACTCTCTCTCTCTGTCTCTCTCTCATCTCTCTCTCTCCCTCTCTCTCTGTCTCTCTCTCTCTCATCTCTCTCTCTCTCTGAACCTCAACATGAAACTGGACTACTCCCTCAGATAGGCCCGTGTCTATCCTGAAAGACGGTGTGTGACACATCTCACTGTCAGCAAGAGGAAGAGGACGTCATTATTGGATGATAACAATACATTTTTGTGCGGCTGTCAAGAGAGACCATGTTTATTATTCACTAAAGAGGACGTTTGTGATTTTAACTGTTTTGCACGAGGACACCGTGTCTGTTATTCTCTCTGTTTGTGACAAAATAACATTTTTATGGGTCTCCTTGCAAATGGACAAGCCTGACTAACTCTCTCTCCCTATTGACGGCGAAAGGAAACCGCTTGTGACTCTCCCATGGGGCGATTTAGTTTTGTTGAGCCCCACTACACATCTCCGATTGATTGATTGATCTCTTGTGATCAGGGTTCAAGCTCAACTTTCATTCCTTTATGACTCAGGAAAACACCCTTTTTTTGCAGATATCGTTTCCCCTCCAAAAATTGCTTCCAATAATGTGTGTAGTTCTGGATATTCTCCCTCTTTCCTACTTCCTCCATTGTGGTATTTTTATATAATGAGGCACATCCACCCATTTTTGGTGTTTAAAAGAGTTTTTGCTAGATTTGTCCTGTTTAGATTTGTATTGCCTAGTTCAATGTTCCTATAACCATTAGTCCCATGTGATCCCTCCATCCTCCTCCTCTCTTCTTCGTGCTATTGAAGGACGTGGCCCTTTGGGCCATTTTGCTATTTACTCTATTATAAAACGGGTAGTTTGGATCCTGGATGCTGATTGGTTGATAGCCGTTAGTTATTCACGATAATACATAAATGCCTGTTAACAGTTCCATTGGAATTAACTCTGTACTTGGTCAGAGTCCTAGGAAACTGTGTCCCAGCAATAGCAAAAGAAGAGACAGCCAGCCAGCAGTAGGTTTTATTTTAGTGTGAGTATTTGTTACTTGTGCAAGGTGATCATTTATCATTCAGTGCAGCTCAAATAAAATAAAAACGATTGAGATTTAGCTGTGTGTGTGTGAGATTGTTTAAAAGCATATGACTCCGTCATCTAACATCTACCTGGGGCGGCAGGTAGCCTAGTGGTTAGAGGGGGGCGGTAGGTAGCCTAGTGGTTAGAGGGGGGAGGCAGGTAGCCTAGTGGTTAGAGGAGGGGGGCAGGTAGCCTAGTGGTTAGAGGGGGGAGGCAGGTAGCCTAGTGGTTAGAGGGGGGAGGCAGGTAGCCTAGTGGTTAGAGGGGGGAGGCAGGTAGCCTAGTGGTTAGAGGGGGGAGGCAGGTAGCCTAGTGGTTAGAGGGGGGAGGCAGGTAGCCTAGTGGTTAGAGGGGGGAGGCAGGTAGCCTAGTGGTTAGAGGGGGGAGGCAGGTAGCCTAGTGGTTAGAGGGGGGAGGCAGGTAGCCTAGTGGTTAGAGGGGGGAGGCAGGTAGCCTAGTGGTTAGAGGGGGGAGGCAGGTAGCCTAGTGGTTAGAGGGGGGAGGCAGGTAGCCTAGTGGTTAGAGGGGGAGGTAGGTGGCCTAGTGGTTAGAGGGGGGGGGGGGCAGGTAGCCTAGTGGTTAGAGGTGGGAGGTAGGTAGCCTAGTGGTTAGAGAGGGGGGAGGTAGGTAGCCTAGTGGTTAGAGGGGGGGGGCAGGTAGCCTAGTGGTTAGAGGGGGGAGGTAGGTAGCCTAGTGGTTAGAGGGGGGAGGCAGGTAGCCTAGTGGTTAGAGGGGGGAGGCAGGTAGCCTAGTGGTTAGAGAGGGGGGAGGTCGGTAGCCTAGTGGTTAGAGGGGGGGGGGGGGCAGGTAGCCTAGTGGTTAGAGCGTTGGGCCAGTAACCGAAAGGTTGCTGGATTCAATCCCCGAGCTGACAAGGTAAAAATCTGTCCTTCTGCCCCTGAACAAGGCACTGTTCCCCGGTAGGCTGTCATTATAAATAAGAAGAATTTATTCTTAACTGACTTGCCTAGTTAAATAAAGGTTACACACACACTCACCATACTGACCCAAAAGTTATTTTGTTGGCATTTACGTATGTCCCCATTACAAGTAAAACATAATCAAAACCTATGTCTTTCACTGACTTGCTGTGCTGGTTTGTTGTTCAGTTGTTTCATTCTCAACCAGGATTTCTATGGAAGGCCGTTTTGATCTTTGCATGTCATGCATGGCCACGCAGTCATGGGTGAACTGGGAGTACAGGAGAGGGCTGAGAACGCACCCTTGTGGGGCCCCAGTGTTGAGGATCAGTGAAGTGGAGATGTTGTTTCCTACCTTCACCACCTGGGGGGCGGCCCGTCAGAAAGTCCAGGACCCAATTGCACAGGGCGGGGTTGAGACTAGAGGTCGGCCGATTTGAAGTTTTCATAACAATCGGTAATCTGCCTTTTTGGACGCCGATTATGGCCGATTACATTACAATCCACGAGGAGACTGCGTGGCAGGCTGACCACCTGTTACGCGAGTGCAGCATCAAAATGACCTTGTGGCTGCAAGGAGCCAAGGTAAGTTGCTAGCTAGCATTAAACTTACCTTATAAAAAACAATCAATCTTAACATAATCCCTAGTTAACTACACCTGGTTGATGATATTACTAGGTTAACTACACCTGGTTGATGATATTACTAGTTTAACTAGCTTGTCCTGCGTTGCATATTGTAACGGTTCTCTAGCTCTTCCTCCTCCTCGGACGATGAGAGGCGAGACGGATCAGATGACCAATATGCAGCGTGGTAACTTGACATTATATTTATTAAACAAGACAAAAAACGAACTATACTTGAATATAAACAAAATAACAAAACCGATGTAGACAGACCTGGACGTAAGAACTTACATGTAACGAAGAACGCACGAACAGGAAAAATGACTACACAAAACGAACGGACAAACAAACCGAAACAGTCCCGCGTGGCGTAACATACACTGACACAGGAGACAACCACCCACAACAATCAATGTGAAAACACCTACCTTAATATGGCTCTCAATCAGAGGAAATGAAAACCACCTGCCTCTAATTGAGAACCATATCAGGTCACCCTTTAACAAACATAGAAACACATAACATAGACTACCCACCCAAACTCACGCCCTGACCGTCAAACACATACAAAATAACAGAAAACCGGTCAGGAACGTGACACATATAATCAATGCGGTGCCTGTTAATTTATCCTCGAATCACAGCCTACTTCAACAAACGGGTGATGATTTAACAAAATGCCATTCGCGAAAAAAGTACAATCGTTGCACAAATGTACCTAACCATAAACATCAATGCCTTTCTTAAAATCAATACACAGAAGTATATATTTTTAAACCTGCATATTTAGAGAAAAGAAATTCATGTTAGTAGGCAATATTAACTTGGGAAATTGTGTCACTTCTCTTGCGTTCAGTGCAAGTAGAGTCAGGGAATATGTAACAGTTTGGCCCGCCTGGCTCGTTGCGAACCGTGTGAAGACCATTTCTTCCTAACAAAGACCGTAATTAATTTGCCAGAATTTTACATAATTATGACATAACATTGAAGGTTGTACAACATAACAGCAATATTTAGACTTAGGGTTGCCACCCTAAGTTAGATAAAATACGGAACGGTTCAGTATTTCACTGAAAGAATAAACGTTTTGTTCTCGAAATGATAGTTTCCGGATTTGACCATATTAATGACCAAAGGCTCGTATTTCTGTGTTTATTATATTATAATTAAGTCTATGATTTGATATTTAATAGAGCAGTCTGACTGAGCGGTGGTAGGCAGCAGCAGACTCATAAGCATTCATTCAAACAGCACTTTACTGTTTGCCAGCAGCTGTTAGCAATGCTTGAAGCACAGCGCTGTTTATGACTTCAAGCCTATCAACTCCCGAGATTAGGCTGGCAATACAAAAGTGCCTATAAGAACATCCAATAGTCAAAGGTATATGAAATACAAATGGTATAGAGAGAAATAGTCGACACGTCAAAATTCCTATAATAACTACAACCTAAAACTTCTTAACTGAGAATATTGAAGACTCATGTTAAAAGGAACCACCAGCTTTCATATTTTCTCATGTTCTGAGCAAGGAACTTTAACGTTAGCTTTTTTACACATATTGCACTTTTACTTTCTTCTCCAACACTGTTTTTTGCATTATTTAAACCAAATTGAGCATGTTTCATTATTTATTTGAGACTAAATAGATGTTATTTATGTATTATATTAAGTTAAAATAAAAGTGTTCATTGTTCCTTCAGTATTGTTGTAATTGTCATTGTTACAAATATATATATAAGAATCGTCCGATTAATCGGTATCGGCTTTTTTTGGCCCTCCAATAATCTGTATCGGAGTTGAAAAATCATAATCGGTCGACCGCTAGTTGAGACCCAGGGCCTCCAGCTTGATGATGAGCTTGGAGGGTACTATGGTGTTGAATGCTGAGCTGTAGTCAATGAACAGCATTCTTACATAGGTATTCCTCTTGTCCAGATGGGATAGGGCAGTGTGATGGCGTTTACATCGTCTGTGGACCTGTTGGGGCGGTAGGCAAACTGAAGTGGGTCTAGGGTGGCGGTGATATGATCCTTGACTAGTCTCTCAAAGCACTTCATGATGACATAAGTGAGTGCTGCGGGGCGATAGCTGAACTAAATGACTGACTATCTTTGCCTTCTTAGGTACAGGAACAATGGTGGCCATCTTGAAGCATGTGGGGACAGCAGACTGGGATAGGGAGCGATTGAATATGTCCGTAAACACTCCAGCCAGCTGCTCTGCGCATGCTCTGAGGACACGGCTAGGGATGCCGTCTGGGCCGGCAGCCTTGTGAGGGTTAACATGTTTAAATGTCTTACTCTCGTCGGGCCACAGAGAAGGAGAGGGGGGTCCTTGGTAGCGGGCCGCGTCAGTGGCGCTGTATTCTCCTCAAAGCAGGCAAAGAAGGTGTTTAGTTTGTCTGGAAGCAAGACGTCGGTGTCCGTGACGTGGCTGGTTTTCTTTATGTAGTCCGTATTTGCCTGTAGACCCAGCCACATACGTCTCGTCTCTGGGCTGTTGAATTGCGACTCCATTTTGTTCCTATACTGACATTTCGCTTGTTTGATTGCCTTGTGGAGGGAATAACTACACTGTTTATATTCGTCCATATTCCCCGACCTCTTTCCATGGTTGAATGCGGTTGTTTGACCTTTCAGTTTTGCGCAAATGCCGCCGTTTATCCGCAGTTTCTGGTTGGGGTAGATTTTAATAGTCACAGTGGGTACAGCATCTCCAATGCACTTCATAATAAACTCACTCACCGAGTCAGCGTATTCCGATTGGTCAGACCAGCGTTGAATGGTTCTAGTCATGGGTACATCCTGTTTGAGTTTCTGCCTAAAGAACGGTACGAGCAAGATGGAGTCGTGGTCGGATTTGCAGAAGGGAGGGCGGGGGGAGGGCCTTGTATGCATCGCAGAAGTTAGAGTAGCAGTGTTTCAGTGTTTTGCTCGAGCGGGTACTACAGTCAATGTGCTGGTAGAATTTAGGTAGCCTTGTTCTCAAATTAGCTTTGTTAAAATCCCCAGCTACAATAGGGGGGACAGTGTGAGTTCTGGTTCCCGTCACCAGGGGGCAGTGTGAATCCCCCCACACCGTACCAGAGGAGGATCAATCCCCACACCGTACCAGAGGAGGATCAATCCCCACCACACTGTACCAGAGGAGGATCAATCCCCACCACACTGTACCAGAGGAGGATCAATCCCCACCACACTGTACCAGAGGAGGATCAATCCCCCCATTTGGTTTTAATCTAGAGAGGTTAGAAAAGGTGTCTAGATCGTCTATGAGGCTGTGGAGGGATTCTAATTGTGGTTTTAAAAGAAAACATGAATCATCAGCGTACAATGACACCTTTGTTTTTAAGCCACGGATGTCTAATCCCTTAATATTTAACAGCTAACATTTCGATGGCAATAATAAATAGATATGCTGATAGTGGACAACCTTGTTTTACTCCTCTTGACAGTTTAAAAAACTTTGAGATGTAGCCATTATTTGCTATTTTACACCACCTATACATAACTGTAAACCATTTTATAAGAGATTCTCCAAAATTGAAATATTCCAGGCCTTTATATAGAAACTCCAGTCGTACTTTATCAAAGGCCTTTTCAAAGTCAGCTATGAAAACCAGGCCTGGTTTCCCCGATATTTCATAGTATTCTATTGTTTCCAGTACTTGTCTTATATATTATCTCCAACGTATCGTCCATGTAAAAATAACTGTCTGATTAGGATGAATAATATCTGACAAAACCTTTTTAATTCTACGCGCCAAGCATTTAGCTAGAATTTTTGCATCACAACACTATATATATATATATATACACCACTTGGATCCTGTTTCAGTACTAATGAAATCAGACCTTGTCGAGTGTCCGATAATCTACCATTCATATGGGAGTGGGTAAAACATGCTAATAATGGTCCTCTGATTATATCAAAAACAGTTTGGTATACCTCCACTGGAATGCCATCCAGCCCTGGAGTTTTCACAGAATTAAAGGCTTTAATTGCATCAAGAAGTTCCTCCTCTGTAATTTGTCCTTCACATGAGTCTTTCTGTACAGGTGTTCATTTCACATTATTAATAGTAAAAAATCCATACAATTAGCTTCGGTTAGTGGAAATGGAGGAAACCGAAACGAAAACATATGCTTAAAGTACTTTACTTCCTCTTTCAAAATATCGTTCGGTGAATTATGGGCAATTATATCATTTGTAGTTTCAGTAAATTATTTTTGGAAGCATGTTGAATGCTTATAAAAAGAATTTGGTGCATTTTTGCCCATATTCCATTCAGTTCGCTTTATATTTTATAATATATTACACTGGATCTTTCTTGAATAAGTTCCTCCATTTCTTTTACCTGGCACTGTTTCCAAATGCTAACGTTTTAGCATTTGTGGCACACATCTCATTCAAGTCATGGTACCGATGTTAGCATTACAGTATGTACCAATCATCTTTAAGAAGAGAAGAGGCAAAACGAGAGGGTTTACTTCGCCAGAAATCTCTCAATAAGTGTCGGATTGTCAACAAAAAAGTGAACTGCTAATTTGCTACGTGAGGTTTATATGCAGACTAGGGCACAAGCGTGCGTCATCGCCCGCATGTTGATTTTGTACATCCACACCAGACGCAAATCTGGACGCGTAGGTTGAAAATACCAAAACGAAACTCTGAACCAACTAACACATTAATGGACATTTGGCTAGCTAGCTAGCTTGCTGTTGCTAGCTAATTTGTCCAGGGATATAAACATTGGGTTGTTATTTTACCTGAAATGCACAAGGTCCTTTTTCCCCCTGGATCTTTCTAGAATTTTAACCCATTTTGAGTCACACAACATCATGTGTTCTCTGCTCTTGACAATTAATCCACAGATAAAAGGAGAAACCTAGTTGGCTTATAGTAATCATTATCATCTTCTTCCGTGGATTTTATATGGCGGTTTGGCAACCAACTTTAAGGTGCATTACCACCACCAACTGGACTGGAGCGTGGACTTCAGTTCATCTTTCAATCACCCACGTGATCTAAACTACTCGCGGACATCAACGAGCTTCTGTTTGGCTACTTGGCTCTATTTCCAAACTGCCAACGAGCTTCTGTTGGGCTACTTGGCTCTATTTCCAAACTGCCAAGGAGCTTCTGTTTGGCTACTTGGCTCTATTTCCAAACTGCCAACGAGCTTCTGTTTGGCTACTTGGCTCTATTTCCAAACTACCAACGAGCGTCCGCGTACCCGGTCTAGTCAGCATGTTAAGGTTGTTACAAATGCACTGTTATAAATGGACGCCGTGGCATTTCGGCAACAAAAACAACTTTATATATTGGGAGTTGTGCCTGTTGTTCACACGCGTATCTGCTCTCTCATTGGCTAGAATGGTCCCACTCAATTATCTTGTCAATATAATAGAAAATCTTTGCTGTAAGTGACTTTGTTGAGCTTCACAATCCATTTGAGATACTTTTAGATGATTTGGACATGATGCCGGAAAATGCTAATAATCGGTAGCATGAACGTGAATGGAATTTGTGCCAAAAATGCTAATAATCGGTAGCATGAAGGTGAATGGGATTTGTGCCAAAAATGCTAATAATCGGTAGCATGAAGGTGAATGGGATTTGTGCCAAAAATGCTAATAATCGGTAGCATGAAGGTGAATGGGATTTGTGCCAAAAATGCTAAAACAGTGTCAGGAAATAAAACCAAATCATGGATTGCCGTCATACCTTTTCCATAAGACTGCTTACAGGGTAAGCAAATCAATTGTGTCATTTTGTAATTTGGGTGAACTATCCCTTTAATGGACTCCTTTTAGAAGAGCAGCTGAGTGTTTGTTATGTTAGGCCCATCTCTTCTCCCGCCATAATATCGATCCACCGCGCTGGAACATCAATGACTTAATACATCACACTAACAAATGGCACCCAACTTGTACAGGTTTTCTCCTCACAGGAAGTGAATGATGAAAATAATCAAACAAAAACACAGAAAAACCAAGAGCAGAATAAATTATAAAACTCCCCTCTCTCTGCCCCCCCTGCCCTCTCTGCCCCCCCCCCCCTCGCCCTCTCTCTGCCCCCCCCCCCCCCCTCGCCCTCTCTCTGCCACTCATGGCCTCTCTCTGCTCCCCCCCTGCCCTCTCTCTGCCCCCCGCCCTCGCCCTCTCTCTGCCCCCCCTGCCCTCTCTCTGCCCTCCGCCCTCGCCCTCTCTCTGCCCCCCTGCCCTCTCGCTGCCTCTCTCTCCTAAACAAATAAATAGTTTTACCATCCAACTTCTCTCGCTCTCCCTGTGCCCCTCTCTCCCTCTCCCTGTGCCCCTCTCTCTCTCTCCCTGTGCCCCTCTCCCTCTCCCTGTGCCCCTCTCCCTCTCCCTGTGCCCCTCTCTCTCTCTCTCGCTCTCCCTGTGCCCCTCTCTCTCTCTCTCTCTCGCTCTCCCTGTGCCCCTCTCTCTCTCGCTCTCCCTGTGCCCCTCTCTCTCTCTCTCTCTCTCGCTCTCCCTGTGCCCCTCTCTCTCTCTCGCTCTCCCTGTGCCCCTCTCTCCCTCTCCCTGTGCCCCTCTCTCTCTCTCTCCCTGTGCCCCTCTCTCTCTCTCTCGCTCTCCCTGTGCCCCTCTCTCTCTCTCTCTCTCTCTCGCTCTCCCTGTGCCCCTCTCTCTCTCTCTCTCTCTCTCTCCCTGTGCCCCTCTCGCTCTCTCTCTCTCTCGCTCTCCCTGTGCCTCTCTCGCTCTCTCTCTCTCTCTCTCTCGCTCTCCCTGTGCCCCTCTCTCTCTCTCTCTCTCTCCCTGTGCCCCTCTCTCTCTCTCTCGCTCTCCCTGTGCCCCTCTCTCTCTCTCTCTCTCTCTCTCTCTCTCTCTCTCTCTCTCTCTCTCTCTCTCCCTGTGCCCCTCTCTCTCTCTCTCTCTCTCTCTCTCTCTCGCTCACCTAAACACAGTTTTAACCATCAACTTTTTAAAGGATTTTGCAGAAAAAGGATAAACGATCCAGAAAAACAGATGCTCTTCCTGGTTAACCTTGTAGATACACACACATTTTGTAGGATGAAAAATCTCCGTAAATAACTCTGCTTTAGCTTTGAGCTAATTCTGTTAGCATTTACAATCCTCTAAATAGAATAGTTTGATTTCATGAAGTGCAGCGTCCTTTTAAGTTTCCTTAAATATAACTACGGTTTCCTAAATATAGCGCTACTTCTCTCTGGCGGAGAAGAGGATTGAAAACGGCAAGTATTCTCAATAACAAAATAGGTAGCGGGAAAACTTTACGAAAAATGTGTTAAGTAAATGTGGCTTCGTAGGTAGATGTCCATAGTAGTGATAGTCAATGAGGATTCCTGTCGTCCACTTTGATGCTGGTATTTTTTGTTGTTTTGTTTCCTAGTACATCATTTATACAACACATGCATTATTAACAACGATGGATAAATAATTACACTGGGGGAAAAAAACTAAATATTTTAAAGTTGATTAACATTTCACAAACTATAGTTCTTTATTTGAAATAATACGGGGTCGCTACTTGTGGTAGTTGGGTGCGTTCGTAAAGTCCCTCTGGCAATCTACTCCCATTTCAGAACACTGTCGTCAGTGTGAGACAGGGCAGAATATCTGATTCATTTATAAACACGGAACACCTGTTGAATATGACCGGTGTCAGTAAACCTCCGCAAGAAAAACAAAACATAATTAAATTGTTGCCAGCAGCACAGTTACAGTCACCAACGCTCTGGATAACATGTAAACAGCCTAACCAGCTCTGCTAGGGGGAGTATAATGGTCAGAGTGAGGTGTTCCCTCATTATGTGTCTGGAAGTAGCTAGCAAGCTAACCGACTTTAGCCAGTTAGCTCGGGTGCTTGATTGCCCGTTGTGAGGTCAGAACGTTCAGATCAGCCCTACTCCTCGGCCAGAGCGTCCAGTGTGCGCTCTGAACGCGTAGAGAGCGAAACGAACTGAATTTATGAACAGACATTCTGACAATCTGACAACGCTCTGAATTTACGAACTGACAAAGCAGTCCAGAGTGAATTTACGATCTGACAAGGCTCTCCAGAGTGAATTTACGATCTGACAACGCTCTCCAGAGTGAATTTACGATCTGACAACGCTCTCCAGAGTGAATTTACGATCTGACAAAGCTCTCCAGAGTGAATTTACGATCTGACAAAGCTCTCCAGAGTGAATTTACGATCTGACAACGCTCTCCAGAGTGAATTTACGATCTGACAACGCTCTCCAGAGTGAATTTACGATCTGACAACGCTCTCCAGAGTGAATTTACGATCTGACAACGCTCTCCAGAGTGAATTTACGATCTGGCAACGCTCTCCAGAGTGAATTTACGAACGCACCCATTGTTGTTGTCATGGTTTGTTGAGGAGATTCTAGAACGTGTTCCAAGAGTTCTTTCAGAACCAGAGCAAGTCTCCTGTCTTCAGTGCTTCTGAGACGGCAGAGTGAAAGACCATTGATCGTTCCGCCTCTGCGTCCCAAATGGCAACCTATTCCCTATATAGTGCGCACTACTTTTTTGACCAGAACCCTATGTGCTTTGGGATACAGCCTCGGATGGGCAGCGCAGAAGACCGTCGATCCTCTCTGAGGTGAGGAGGCGTATGGTACTGTATAGAAGGATGCTAGTGGTCTCGAGTCCCATCCAGTGACGCCATATTCCTCCTCTGTCACCCTCTCCTGTGTCTGTCACTGTGTCCTTCCCTCCTTCACTCATCTTCATCCTCCTCCTCCCCGTCGGAGAGAGAGGCGCAGGGACAGATCTGTCGGTACCCATCCAGCCAGTTCTCCACCATTTGTGTGACCAGAGGGTGGTTGCGTCGACGGGACGACTTCTGCATTGCGGCCAACATGCCTCCCTCCGTTACACAGCAGTCCAACCACTCCCTCAACAACTTCTCCTGCTGCTCCTCGTTACCCATCTAGAGAGAGAGAGAGAGAGAGAGATGATTAGACATAAGAGCTATTTGATAAGAGCTATTGATAAGAGCTATTTGATAAGAGCTATTTGATAAGAGCTATTTGATAAGAGCTATTGATAAGAGCTATTGATAAGAGCTATTGATAAGAGCTATTTGATAAGAGCTATTGATAAGAGCTGCTGATAAGAGCTATTGACAAGAGCTATTGATAAGAGCTATTTGATAAGAGCTATTTGATAAGAGCTATTTGATAAGAGCTATTGATAAGAGCTATTTGATAAGAACTATTGATAAGAGCTGTTGATAAGAGCTATTTGATAAGAGCTGTTGATAAGAGCTATTGACAAGAGCTATTGATAAGAGCTGTTGATAAGAGCTATTGACAAGAGCTATTGATAAGAGCTATTTGATAAGAGCTATTTGATAAGAGCTATTTGATAAGAGCTGTTGATAAGAGCTATTGATAAGAGCTATTTGATAAGAGCTATTTGATAAGAGCTATTGATAAGAGCTATTTGATAAGAGCTATTGATAAGAGCTATTTGATAAGAGCTATTTGATAAGAGCTATTTGATAAGAACTAGGTGAATGAGTAAACCGTTTCGGATAAGGGGATTGTAAATAAAAATGACAATTGTTTTAGATACACACTGAGTGTACAAAACATTGAACACCTTCCTAATATTGAGTTGCACCCCCTTTTGCCCTCAGAACAGCCTCAATTCGTCGGGTCATGGACTCTACTAGGTGTCTAAAGCGTTCCACAGGGGATGCTTCCCACAGTCATGTCAAGTTGGCTGGATGTCCTTTTGGTAGTGGACCATTCTTGATACACACGGGGGAAACTGTTGAGCGTGAAAAACCCAGCAGCGTTGCAGTTCTTGACTCAAACCGGTGCCCCTGGAAGCTACTACCATACCCTGTTCAAAGGCACCTACTACCCTACCCTGTTCAAAGGCACCTACTACCCTACCCTGTTCAAAGGCACCTACTACCCTACCCTGTTCAAAGGCACCTACTACCCTACCCTGTTCAAAAGGCACCTACTACCATACCCTGTTCAAAAGGCACTTACAAATCTTTTGTCTTGCCCTTTAAAACCCTCTGAATGGCACACATACACAATCCATGTCTCAAGGTCTAACAATCCTTCTTTAACCCGTCTCCTCTCCTTCATCTATACGGATTTAACCTCAATAAGGGATCGTAGCTTTCACCTGGATTCACCTGGTCAGTCTCGTCTTTCAATAGAGTAGTTTCACCTGGATTCACCTGGTCAGTCTCGTCTTTCAATAGAGTAGTTTCACCTGGATTCACCTGGTCAGTCTCATCTTTCAATAGAGTAGTTTCACCTGGATTCACCTGGTCAGTCTCGTCTTTCAATAGAGTAGTTTCACCTGGATTCACCTGGTCAGTCTCATCTTTCAATAGAGTAGTTTCACCTGGATTCACCTGGTCAGTCTCATCTTTCAATAGAGTAGTTTCACCTGGATTCACCTGGTCAGTCTCATCTTTCAATAGAGTAGTTTCACCTGGATTCACCTGGTCAGTCTCGTCTTTCAATAGAGTAGTTTCACCTGGATTCACCTGGTCAGTCTCGTCTTTCAATAGAGTAGTTTCACCTGGATTCACCTGGTCAGACTCATCTTTCAATAGAGTAGTTTCACCTGGATTCACCTGGTCAGTCTCATCTTTCAATAGAGTAGTTTCACCTGGATTCACCTGGTCAGACTCATCTTTCAATAGAGTAGTTTCACCTGGATTCACCTGGTCAGTCTCGTCTTTCAATAGAGTAGTTTCACCTGGATTCACCTGGTCAGACTCATCTTTCAATAGAGTAGTTTCACCTGGATTCACCTGGTCAGACTCATCTTTCAATAGAGTAGTTTCACCTGGATTCACCTGGTCAGTCTCATCTTTCAATAGAGTAGTTTCACCTGGATTCACCTGGTCAGTCTCATCTTTCAATAGAGTAGTTTCACCTGGATTCACCTGGTCAGTCTCATCTTTCAATAGAGTAGTTTCACCTGGATTCACCTGGTCAGTCTCGTCTTTCAATAGAGTAGTTTCACCTGGATTCACCTGGTCAGTCTCATCTTTCAATAGAGTAGTCATGATACTTATCGAGTCCAAACTGGTCGGACGCTACAGAAGTTTGTTCGTGAGAAGACCGATTTTCGGTCCTGGTCTGACAAACATATCGGCGGGTTGACACGCCCCCCAAAAACCCATCTCTAGTTTAAACAGATGGATTTTAGTATTATGTCATTAGATTTTCCTCTGGGGGGCGTGGGAAATTATAGGCTAAGAGTTCATGTTACCTCTTGTGCAGACAGAAAATGTACGTGCAGCAGTTTTCTTTCGCTGTCCACCAGCGGCAGGAAGGTTACGGTGACGTCGTCGTCAGTGTTGAGGTTGGCGCCCGCGCCGCGATTGTCGTAGCCGTCGTTCTCCATGGCGACCAGGGCAGAGAAGTGTCCACGTGTGTAACCCAGGGCGATGGGACTCTTCCAACAGAAGCTCTGCTCCCACAATAGGGGCAGGTACACACCTGTACAGGTAGAGAGACACAGGTCAGTCTCAGACAGAAACACATCTAGAGGACCAGAGGTAGAGAGACACAGGTCAGTCTCAGACAGAAACACATCTAGAGGACCAGAGGTAGAGAGACACAGGTCAGTCTCAGACAGGAACACACTTAGAGGACCAGAGGTAGAGAGACACAGGTCAGTCTCAGACAGAAACACATCTAGAGGCTGAGAGGTAGAGAGACACAGGTCAGTCTCAGACAGAAACACATCTAGATTTGGCATGGGCCCTCAGATCCTCATGAAGTTCTACAGCTGAACCATTGACAGTATATTGACTGGCTGCATCACCGCCTGGTAGAGCAACTGCTCGGCATCCGACCGCAAGGTGCTACAGAGGATGGTGTGTACGTCCCAGTACATGACAGGTACAGAGGTCTCAGTCATCCAGGACCTCTATACCAGGCGGTGTCAAAGACTCCAGCCACCCAAGTCACAGTCTGTTCCCTCTGTTGCCGCACGGCAAGCGGTACCGAGTCGTCGAGTCTAGGTCCAAAAGGCTCCTGAACAGCTTCTACCCCAAAGCCATTAGACTGCTGAACAGTTAATCAAATGGCTACCCAGACTTTGTGCCTTTCTCTCCTACCTACATGTACATAGATTTTTAGTACTATCACCCCAACTACCTCGTACCCCGGCTCACTACTACCTCGTACCCCAGTACCCAGACTCACTACTACCTCGTACCCCGACTCACTACTACCTCGTACCCCAGTACCCAGACTCACTACTACCTCGTACCCCGACTCACTACTACCTCATACCCCGACTCACTACTACCTCATACCCCGAATCACTACTACGTCGTACCCCGACTCACTACTACCTCGTACCCCAGTACCCCGACTCACTACTACCTCGTACCCCGACTCACTACTACCTCATACCCCGACTCACTACTACCTCGTACCCCAACTCACTACTACCTCGTACCCCAGTACCCCGACTCACTACTACCTCATACCCCGACTCACTACTACCTCGTACCCCGACTCACTACTACCTCGTACCCCAGTACTCCTACTCACTACTACCTATTACCCCAGTACTCCGACTCACTACTACCTCGTACCCCGACTCACTACTACATCATACCCCGACTCACTACTACCTCGTACCCCGACTCACTACTACCTCGTACCCCAGTACCCCGACTCACTACTACCTCGTACCCCAGTACCCCGACTCACTACTACCTCGTACCCCGACTCACTACGACCTCGTACCCCAGTACTCCGACTCACTACTACCTCGTACCCCAGTACACCGACTTACTACTACCTCGTACCCCGACTCACTACTACCTCGTACCCCGACTCACTACTACCTCGTACCCCAGTACACCGACTCACTACTACCTCGTACAACAGTACCCCGACTCACTACTACCTCGTACCCCGACTCACTACGACCTCGTACCCCAGTACTCCAACTCACTACTACCTCGTACCCCAGTACCCCGACTCACTACTACCTCGTACCCCGACTCACTACGACCTCGTACCCCAGTACTCCAACTCACTACTACCTCGTACCCCAGTACTCCGACTCACTAATACCTCGTACCCCGACTCACTACTACCTCGTACCCCGACTCACTACCTCGTACCCCAGTACACTGACTCATTACTACCTCGTACCCCAGGACACTGACTCACTACTACCTCGTACCCCAGTACACTGACTCACTACTACCTCGTACCCCAGTACACTGACTCACTACTACCTCGTACCCCAGGACACTGACTCATTACTACCTCGTACCCCAGTACACTGACTCACTACTACCTCGTACCCCAGTACACTGACTCACTACTACCTCGTACCCCGACTCACTACTACCTCGTACCCCGACTCACTACTACCTCGTACCCCAGTACGCCGACTCACTACTACCTCGTACCCCGACTCACTACTACCTCGTACCCCAGTACCCCGACTCACTACTACCTCGTACCCCGACTCACTACGACCTCGTACCCCAGTACTCCTACTCACTACTACCTCGTACCCCAGTACTCCTACTCACTACTACCTATTACCCCAGTACTCCGACTCACTACTACCTCGTACCCCGACTCACTACTACCTCGTACCCCGACTCACTACTACCTCGTACCCCAGTACCCCGACTCACTACTACCTCGTACCCCGACTCACTACTACATCGTACCCCGACTCACTACTACCTCATACCCCGACTCACTACTACCTCATACCCCGACTCACTACGACCTCGTACCCCAGTACTCCGACTCACTACTACCTCATACCCCAGTACACCGACTTAATACTACCTCGTACAACAGTACCCCGAATCACTACTACCTCATACCCCGACTCACTACTACCTCGTACCCCGACTCACTACTACCTCGTACCCCAGTACTCCGACTCACTACTACCTATTACCCCAGTACCCCGACTCACTACTACCTCGTACCCCAGTACACCGACTCACTACTACCTCGTACCCCAGTACCCCGACTCACTACTACCTCGTACCCCAGTACCCCGACTCACTACTACCTCATACCCCGACTCACTACTACCTCGTACCCCGACTCACTACGACCTCGTACCCCAGTACTCCGACTCACTACTACCTCGTACCCCAGTACCCCGGCTCACTACTACCTCGTACCCCAGTACCCCGACTCACTACTACCTCGTACCCCAGTACACCGACTCACTACTACCTCGTACCCCAGTACACCGACTCACTACTACCTCGTACCCCAGTACCCCGAACCCCAGTACACCGACTCACTACGACTACTCCTTGTATATAAACTGTATATAGCCTCGTTATTGTTATTTTATTGTGTTACAATTGTCTATTTAATCAATTTTCTAATTTTCTTACTTTTTAACTGCAATGGTGGGAAAGAGCTCGTAAGTAAGCATGTCACGGTAAAGTCTACACATAAAATTTGATTTGATCCCAAAATAATAGCAAATGAAAACACTTATTCCCCAACGAGGTCCTTGAGTGGTCCTTTCATGATCTGGTGTTGCTTTGGTTACTCGAGCCTTTCTATTAACTGTAGTCTGGTTTGAACATGAAAGGAAATGGATTTACATGGACAGCTATGTTGTTTTGATGTTACCCAGCGACCATGGCAACCCCACTCCTGGGCCCCTCGCACCCATAACGGACATACAACTCTGCTATGGGATAATATGTTGTTTTAATGTTACCCAGCGACCATGGCAACCCCACTCCTGGGCCCCTCGCGCCCACAACCCCACATACAACTCTGCTATGGGATAATATGTTGTTCCTATAAGGTTTCATATGTAGGCTCAACTTAGGCGCACACACACGCACACGCGCACGCATACACACACACACACACACACACACACACACACACACACACACACACACACACACACACACACACACACACACACACACACACACACACACACACACACACACACACACACACGTCTCTATCTACAGCTTCCTCTGGTCTAATTACAACACAGTCTCCATCTACAAGCTTCCTCTGGTCTAATAACAACACAGTCTCCATCTACAGCTTCCTCTGGTCTAATTACACCACAGTCTCCATCTACAGCTTCCTCTGGTCTAATAACACCACAGTCTCCATCTACAGCTTCCTCTGGTCTAATAACACCACAGTCTCCATCTACAGCTTCCTCTGGTCTAATAACACCACAGTCTCCATCTACAGCTTCCTCTGGTCTAAATACACCACAGTCTCCATCTACAGCTTCCTCTGGTCTAATAACACCACAGTCTATATCTACAGCTTCCTCTGGTCTAATAACACCACAGTCTCTATCTACAGCTTCCTCTGGTCTAATAACACCACAGTCTCTATCTACAGCTTCCTCTGGTCTAATTACACCATAGTCTCCATCTACAGCTTCCTCTGGTCTAATTACACCATAGTCTCCATCTACAGCTTCCTCTGGTCTAATAACACCACAGTCTCCATCTACAGCTTCCTCTGGTCTAATTACACCACAGTCTCTATCTACAGCTTCCTCTGGTCTAATTACACCACAGTCTCCATCTACAGCTTCCTCTGGTCTAATAACACCACAGTCTCTATATACAGCTTCCTCTGGTCTAATAACACCACAGTTTCCATCTACAGCTTCCTCTGGTCTAATTACACCACAGTCTCTATCTACAGCTTCCTCTGGTCTAATTACACCACAGTCTCCATCTACAGCTTCCTCTGGTCTAATAACACCACAGTCTCTATCTACAGCTTCCTCTGGTCTAATAACACCACAGTCTATATCTACAGCTTCCTCTGGTCTAATTACACCACATTCTCCATCTACAGCTTCCTCTGGTCTAATTACAACACAGTCTCCATCTACAGCTTCCTCTGGTCTAATAACACCACAGTCTCCATCTACAGCTTCCTCCGGTCTAATAACACCACAGTCTCTATCTACAGCTTCCTCTGGTCTAATAACACCACAGTCTCTATCTACAGCTTCCTCTGGTCTAATTACACCACAGTCTCCATCTACAGCTTCCTCTGGTCTAATTACACCAGTCTCTATCTACAGCTTCCTCTGGTCTAATAACAACACAGTCTCTATCTACAGCTTCCTCTGGTCTAATAACACCACAGTCTCTATCTACAGCTTCCTCGGAAGACTGAAGCGTCTGGGTCCTTGTAAAGTGCTATGTTAAACCTACGTATTATCACAATAGACTCTCAAGATAATAATTCTGCCGCTCCACTCACCTTGGAAACGAGTGTAGCCTAACGTTTCTCCGCTCCACTCACCTTGGAAACGAGTGTAGCCTAACGTTTCTCCACTCACCTTGGAAACGAGTGTAACCTAACGTTTCTCCACTCACCTTGGAAACGAGTGTAGCCTAACGTTTCTCCACTCACCTTGGAAACGAGTGTAACCTAACGTTTCTCCGCTCCACTCACCTTGGAAACGAGTGTAGCCTAACGTTTCTCCACTCACCTTGGAAACGAGCGTAACCTAACGTTTCTCCACTCACCTTGGAAACGAGTGTAGCCTAACGTTTCTCCACTCACCTTGGAAACGAGTGTAGCCTAACGTTTCTCCACTCACCTTGGAAACGAGTGTAGCCTAATGTTTCTCCACTCACCTTGGAAACGAGTGTAGCCTAACGTTTCTCCACTCACCTTGGAAACGAATGTAGCCTAACGTTTCTCCACTCACCTTGGAAACGAGTGTAGCCTAACGTTTCTCCACTCACCTTGGAAACGAGTGTAACCTAACGTTTCTCCACTCACCTTGGAAACGAGTGTAACATAATGTTTCTCCGCTCCACTCACCTTGGAAACGAGTGTAGCCTAACGTTTCTCCACTCACCTTGGAAACGAGTGTAACCTAACGTTTCTCCACTCACCTTGGAAACGAGTGTAACATAATGTTTCTCCGCTCCACTCACCTTGGAAACGAGTGTAACCTAACGTTTCTCCACTCACCTTGGAAACGAGTGTAACCTAACGTTTCTCCACTCACCTTGGAAACGAGTGTAACCTAACGTTTCTCCACTCACCTTGGAAACGAGTGTAGCCTAACGTTTCTCCGCTCACCTTGGAAACGAGTGTAGCCTAACGTTTCTCCGCTCCACTCACCTTGGAAACGAGTGTAGCCTAACGTTTCTCCACTCACCTTGGAAACGAGTGTAACCTAACGTTTCTCCACTCACCTTGGAAACGAGTGTAACCTAACGTTTCTCCGCTCCACTCACCTTGGAAACGAGTGTAGCCTAAAGTTTCTCCACTCACCTTGGAAACGAGTGTAACCTAACGTTTCTCCACTCACCTTGGAAACGAGTGTAACCTAACGTTTCTCCGCTCACCTTGGAAACGAGTGTAGCCTAACGTTTCTCCACTCACCTTGGAAACGAGTGTAGCCTAATGTTTCTCCACTCCGCTCACCTTGGAAACGAGTGTAGCCTAACGTTACTCCACTCCACTCACCTTGGAAACGAGTGTAACCTAACGTTTCTCCGCTCACCTTGGAAACGAGTGTAACCTAACGTTTCTCCACTCCACTCACCTTGGAAACGAGTGTAGCCTAACGTTTCTCCACTCACCTTGGAAACGAGTGTAACCTAACGTTTCTCCGCTCACCTTGGAAACGAGTGTAGCCTAACGTTTCTCCGCTCCACTCACCTTGGAAACGAGTGTAACCTAACGTTTCTCCGCTCACCTTGGAAACGAGTATAGCCTAACGTTTCTCCACTCCACTCACCTTGGAAACGAGTGTAGCCTAACGTTTCTCCACTCCACTCACCTTGGAAACGAGTGTAGCCTAACGTTTCTCCGCTCACCTTGGAAACGAGTGTAGCTTAACGTTTCTCCGCTCACCTTGGAAACGAGTGTAACCTAACGTTTCTCCACTCCGCTCACCTTGGAAACGAGTGTAGCCTAACGTTTCTCCGCTCCACTCACCTTGGAAACGAGTGTAACCTAACGTTTCTCCGCTCACCTTGGAAACGAGTGTAGCCTAACGTTTCTCCGCTCACCTTGGAAACGAGTGTAGCCTAACGTTTGTCCGCTCCACTCACCTTGGAAACGAGTGTAGCCTAACGTTTCTCCACTCCGCTCACCTTGGAAACGAGTGTAGCCTAACGTTTCTCCGCTCCACTCACCTTGGAAACGAGTGTAGCCTAACGTTTCTCCGCTCCACTCACCTTGGAAACGAGTGTAACCTAACGTTTCTCCACTCCACTCACCTTGGAAACGAGTGTAACCTAACGTTTCTCCGCTCCACTCACCTTGGAAACGAG